>NC_064561.1:170126530-170429560 GCF_937001465.1 Orcinus orca | reverse complement strand
ATGGGCACTGTGGTACCCAATCCCTCCTATCAGATGCACCTCTTTCTTTTATTTCCTTTTTCCTCCCCACTGCTCATAGTTTCCTTGTACCATATTTTCTTTATTTTCCCTTATTTTCTTTAGCTCTTTTCCTTCTCCCTGTCTTAAGTTTGCCAAAAGAAGTTGCAGCCTCTGTCAGATTTCCACTGTCAATGCAGTGAAAGAAAAAGAGATTAGTAACATCTTAGAAGAGCATCCTTTACTAAATAAAGGAAAGTTGACATAACTTGTCTTCTCTAAATGTCAGAGCCACTGCACATACTTTGTGTTTGAATTAATTGTGATTTCCAGTAATGGCTGATAATTAGAGTTCTATTGAAAATAGAATTTATTTACTTTTGTAATTCTTCCCCACAGAATATTAATACAGCAAGTGTTATCCCTGACCTAAGCAAGGGATCCCCCCAAAAGGAAGTAGGAGTGGGTTATGTTTCTGTTGCTCTAGAGTTATCCAGTTCTCACTGCTCTTTGGGAAAATGAGTGGAGATACCCATGGATGTAATTATGACAAAGCCAAGGAGGAAATGACTATGCTTCGAAGCAATGAAGCTGATGGTAGAAGAATCCGTGCATATGTTAGCACTTCTGAGTATACAGGTTGCTATGAGTGAGGAAGAAACATATTGCGTTTGCCTGAGCTTTCATAGTACAGCGCAGTGGACTCAGTGCCCTAGGAATATGTTGTATATTGTGGATTTAAAACATTATTCACAACCTAAAAGTTGAGAGCTATGTTTTATTCGGTGGGAACTTTTAGGACTTCAAGCCCGGGAGGCAGCACCTCAAGTGAACTGCTCAGAGGAGGCGGGTTGGGGGGCTGGGGACAGGGTGGGGTTGGAGCCAGGTTATATAGATGTTTTGCAGCAAAGGGCAGGTTGTTGGGAACATCAAAAGATTATTGTTAAATAAAGAAAACCAGATATCCCAAGTTAAGGAATTTAGCACTTTTCTATATATGGGAAGATGCAAGAGTCTGGGCTCACTGAAATCATTCCCTTGACATGCACCTCAGCTACCTGGGGCCAGTACCCTGTGTTTTCACATCCTGAGTTTCCTCAGGGCTCACCATGGGGAGTGGCTGCAGTCTGATGGCTGCTAGATGGCAGGTATTCTTTTCCTTCCTGAGTTCCCTCGGGGCTCATCAGCTCACCGTCATTGGTGTCTGCATGGCTGTAATCACTGATGACTGTGACATCCTTTGTTTTCTGATATGGTGGGCAATATTCCATTTATCAATATGTAGGTCCAAAAGTAGTGGAAAGAGAAGGAGGCAGTTGCCAAAGAACAGGGGACTAGGACTCAAATGGTCTTGAAAACAGCTCAACTTCTTTTCCAAGTTTTGTTTTAATAGTGAATAAAACCACAGCGACTCCCTAGACATTGCCACGGAAACTTCTTGTTATAATGAATTATCCTTCTCTTTAGCTTGCAGTAATGTTATTATATACTTCATTCTCTAGTTGGACTGGCAGCCTAGCCCTCATATACTATTTCTTCAAGTTGTACAGCTGCAAAGCCATATTGTCCTTATTCTTTCCTTGGTCAAAGGGTGTTTATGTGGCCTTGGTGACTTCACCCTATTGGGCTGAAATCAGCATCTCTCCTACTTTACCTTCAAGTTTCAACTGGCATTTCAGCCTGTTACTGAACCTAAGACAAAGTCTCCAACTGTAATTTTTCTACTTCCCATGATTCTTAAAGAGAAATGGGACTCGATCAAGATGTTGGAGAAACCCAGTCATCTTTGTGATGTCCTCATCCTTTGTGATGCATTTTTTAGAACTGGGACATGGTGGATATCTACATCCCATCCCTTGCCTCAAGGCCACCTCTAGGGTGTATGGGACCCCAGGTAAACATTTTTTTTGTGTGGGTCCCTTGTTTATATAATCATTTTCATTTAAAAATACTTTGCAAAATTTGTGAACCTATAAGGCATAGTGATTTATCACTAAAGGTTTAGAATGATGGGTAGAAGAGAGGTACTGATGTATTTGTTCCTTGTCCAATCAGAGCACTTGATTCTCCATAGTATCCACACACCATCTCAGTTTAGATCCAGGAATCAACTCTTCATATTCTTTACTGCCAAATGTGCTGTTACTGGGTAATTTCATATCTCCCACCGTGAGAAAAAGGTAACAGGGATCTTATTATTCAAGTCCTGTAGCTCTCAGAATCTGTCTGGGTTGAAACTTTATAGCTCTTTTTGACTCTAAGTGCCCTAATGCCATTTGTTTCATGTTGGCTACACCATTATTCATGATGCTGCACCATCCATCCTGCTCCTTGTGAATACTGGCTTCCAATGGCTCTCTCAAAGGCTGGTCCTGTGCTCTTTGAAGATGACCACAAATGCACACAGTACGCAGGAAAATATGAACAGTGACTCTTTTTATGGTTGTGTTAAATTTATCATTTGGAATTTTATGGCGTATATATATATATAACAATACACTTTCCAGCTGTGTCTCCTCTGGAACTCTTTAGGTTGTAATCACAGCATTCCTAAAATGTGATCTCTTTCCATGTTGATTACACTCTTGGTTTCTACTTACAGTTACCGGTGGGGCAGGTAGGGGAGGGGCCTGTAGGTAGAGGAAGATGAGTCATCTAATTCATGCAGGGAATCCCTGACTCCCATCTGGCTCAGCTTAACCTGGGAGAGCACAAAGTCAGCACAACAATTGGAGACAAGAGAGGACAGGAATTAGAAGGGCCGGTTGATGTTGTAAAGCAAGTGTCTCAAAAGCCCTTGGAGGAGATGGGTGTCGCCACCCGAGGATTGTATTACATAGAGTGCAGAGCCTGCAGAGGGGTGAGGTGGCTGCCCTGAGTGCCAGCAGCAGGGGGTGCACTGGGTAAAAGATACCTGACATCTTGGGTGCTGAAAGCCAGAGGCAGCACCATGGTAGAAGCATGATGCGTGACTGAGGATGCAGGAGACCACACATGCAGTTCAAACTCAAGGGTGGACAAACCCAGAGTTCTGAACTCATCCTGTGTCCAAGTGAGTGAGAATCACTCAAAATCAGAGTGTCAGCACCATTCTAGCAGCCCAATCTCACCCTATCCCATGAAAACAATTCTGTGCCTGTCAGCTCTTTGAGACCAGCACTCACCAGCCTGCTTTCCTGGAGCAGCAGCCCAACTCCAGGGCCCCAGGATAGCCTCACAGGAACAGGTTTTGGAGCAATTTGGGGCACCGAGTCCACCCCAAGCACAAAATGGAGGGTGGGAGAGAACCCTAAAGCGTAGAAACAGGAACAGATACCTGCCAACCTCTGCCCGGGCTCAGGGAGCCTACCCAGACAACACTACCAGCTCCAGCCAGACCCCGGCTCTGGAATAGTGGGGGTAGGGAGTCTTAAAAAATTTCATGGAAGGCACAGTGAGTGCGGGGCCCTGGAGCACAGAGACCTAGGCAGGAGCCCAGCTTACCTGGGTCTAAATTTGGTATCACATTCTGTTTGCTTCCTGTGACAAAAAAGAGTGAAAAGAATAAACAAGAGGATGAATATGGGAGAGATTACGTAAAGTGTGAACTGTTCTTCAGGTCTGAGTCCCAAGAAGGGATGTCCTGAGTTGACTTTTATTCAAGGGACTGAAAAGTATTTCACCAAAGAATTTAATTAATAAACAACAACAATAAAAATAACAAAAAGAGCTCTTACAATAAAGTGTCAACAATTTTGCATTGGAGCAAAAGAAGAAAATAAAAAACCTAGGAATAAACCTACCTAAGGAGGCAAAAGAGCTGTACTAGGAAAACCATAAAACACTGATGAAAGAAATCAAAGATGACACAAACAGGTAGAGAGATATACCATGTTCTTGGATTGGAAGAATCAACATTGTGAAAATGACTATACTACCCAATGCAATCTACAGATTCAACGCAATCCCTATCAAACCAGCAATGGCATTTTTCACAGAATTAGAACAAAAAATTTTACAATTTGTATGGAAACACAAAAGAGCCTGGACAGCCAAAGCAATCTTGAGAAAGAAAAATGGAGTTGGAGGAATCAGGGTCCCCAACTTCAGCCTATACTACAAAGCTACAGTAATCAAGACAATATAGTACTGGCACAAAAAGAGAAATATAGATCAATGGTACAGGATAGAAAGCCTAGAGATAAACCCACACACCTATGGCCACCTAATCTATGATGAAGCAGGCAGGGGTATGCAATGGAGAAAAGATAGCTTCTTCAATAAGTGGTGCTGGGAAATCTGGGCAGCTACATGTAAAAGAATGAAATTAGGACACTCCCTAACACCATACACAAAAATAAACTCAAAATGGATTAAAGACCTAAATGTAAGACTGGACACTATAAAACTCTTAGAGGAAAACATAGGAAAAACACTCTTTGATATAAATCACAGCAAGATCTTTTTTGACCCACCTCCTAGAGTAATGAAAATAAAAACAAAAATAAACAAATGGGACCTAATTAAACTTAAAAGCTTCTGCATAGCAAAGGAAACCATAAACAAGACAAAAATACCCCTCAGAATAGGAGAAAATATTTCCAAATGAAGCAACTGACAAGGGATTAATATCCAAAATATAAAAACAGCTTATGCAGCTCAATATCAAAACAACAGACAGCCCAATCAAAAAATGGGTGGAAGACCTAAATAGAAATTTCTCCAAAGAAGACATACAGATGGCCAAGAGGCACATGAAAAGATGCTCAACATCACTAACTATCTTACTACTGGGCATATACCCTGAGAAAACTATAATGCAAAAAGACACATGTACCCCAATGTTCATTGCATCACTGTTTACAATAGCCACGACATGGAAGCAACCTAAATATCCATAGACAGATGAATGGATAAATAAGATGTGGTACACACATACAATGGAATATTACTCAGCCATAAAAAGGAATGAAATTGGTTCATTTGTAGAGATGTGGACGGACCTAGAGTCTGTCATACAGAATGAAGTAAGTCAGAAAGAGAAAAAGAAATATCGTATATTAACACATATATGTGGAATCTGGAGAAATGGTACAGATGATCCTATTTGCAGGGCAGGAATAGAGATGCAGACGTAGAGAATGGACATGTGGGCACAGGGTGGGGAAGGGGAGTGTGGGACAAATTGGGAGATTAGGATTGACATATATACACTACTATGTGTAAAATAGATAGCTAGTGGGATCTGCTGTATAACACAGGGAGCTCAGCTTGGTGCTTTGTGATGACCTAGGTGGGGGGGATGGGGGGTGTGGGAGGGAGGTCCAAGAGGGAGGAGATATATGTAATATAGCTGATTCAATTAGTTGTATAGCAGAAACTAACACAACATTGTAAAGCAATTATACTCAGAAAAAAACCAAAAACAAAATCCAAAAAACCCCACAAAGATTTATTTCTCACGGTTCTGGAGGCTGAACGTCCGAGATGAGGATGACAGCATGGTTGGGATCTCTTTCCTTGGTTTATAGACACCCTTCTTCTTGCTGTGTCCTCACATTGCAGAAAGAGAACCAGCTAATTTTCTGGCCTCTTCTTATTAGGGCACTAATCCCACTCATGAGGGCTCCACCCTCATGACTTACTTCCCAAAGATCCCACCTCCAGATACAATTACATTGAGATTGTGGTTTTAATATATGGGTTTGGGGTGGGGACACAAACATTCATTCATTGCTCTCTCTCTCTCTCTCTCTCTCTATCTATCTATTTATCTATATATCTATGTATCTATCTATCCATATATCTATGTCTGTATGTATGTATGTATGTATCTATCTATTATCAATCATCTATCATCTATAGCAAATGAGGGAAACTTTTAACAAGAGTAAAATCTGTGAAGATTAAATAAGTGATCTTTGTATGTTTTTTTGCAACTTTTTGTAACTTTGAAATTATTTTCAAATGGAAAAAGTTTTTAAAAAGTAACTGCAACATCATGTATCAATTTTGGTAAAGTTAGATATTATAGTGTTTCCTTTTTATTTTTTCTTTCTTTTCTTCCCCCCTCCTGCCCTTCCCCCTTTCCTCTCCCTTCTCATTCTCTGCCTCTCTCTTTCCTCTTCCTTTCTCCTCCTTCCTGTCCTTCTTTCCGTATCATAGAGATAAATACAGTTAGAGAAGTTTCAGCTTACTGGCAGGTTCTACAGATTAAAATAATTTTAGATTGAAGAGTTAAAGGAAAATGTTGGCTAGATCCAGGATAGGTACTTTGCCTGGGAGAAATGGCAACAGAGATGCCAAGTGGGGTGAGGCAATCCAGAACTTGTCTTTGGGAGTCTGTAGCTGATGACAAAATTGTGCAAAGAGCTTGAGTAAATAATCATGATAACGGCTATACTTTAAAAAAGTTTGCAGGAAAATCCCTGCTTTATTTTGATTTTAAAATGACCATATTTCTAAACTAATTTTTGTCAGGAGTATCACAGCATGTCATAGTAGTTAGTAATGTGGGAGAGAGCCTGGGTTTAAATCCAACCTTTTCCATTTACCACCAGTTGATCTTGGTGGTAAATGGAACCACTTAACTGCTTAACTTTTTTGGTTCCTCAAATCCCTCATCTCTTTATAAAGTTTTTAGAAAAAAAATTAATAAATGCTTAAATATTAGTTGTTGCTATTCTCATTTTTGGTAATATTTGTAGAAGATGTAGAATTTTAATCCATGTATTATAAGATGTCATCAGTTTTGGAAATAATTTTGAACAAGCCTGTGGAAATAGGGGGAAAAGGAAGAAGTCAACAGTTCCCTCCCCAGTTCCACTCTGATCCATCTCTTTGTAGGCCAGGTGGAATGTGGGACAGGGTGCTATTGAGATGGACTTTGCAGATTTCAAAGGGAACAATAGGATCCCAGAATAGCAGAGGTCAGGTGGCAGCACTTATTCACTTATTTTTATCACAATAATATATGCTGGATGGCCAGTTTTCCTGTTTTTATTTTCCATGCTGATGGGCTTTGTTTATTTTGTTGGGATGGGCTCAAATTGAACACAACAATCTTTGCCTTGTTAACTTCAGTGGGTAGTGTTGTCACTCTTGCCCATCTAGAAGTGGAGATGGTTTGTCTGTCCAGTGGGGACAGTACAACCAAATTTTATTGGTAGATCTTTTCCAGGTCGCTAGCTTGGTACTTTTCAAAATGCGCTGAGTAGCTGTTTGGAATTTGTCTCTGCTGACTCCACTGGGCTCAGTTTCAAATCTCTCCTAATCCACTAATGAACATTTATTAAAGTGGGAGAGCGATTGAATCAGTCTTTGGACACATTATTAAAATAAATTTGGAGCAGTGAAAAGATGAAAAGAGAACAATAAGGGAACACTTGGCCCCAACTCCACACCCTATTCTGTCTTTTTAAAGCTGATTTTTTTTTGGAGAAATGTCAATATTAGTAGGTTAACTTTCGTTAGTCTTTAATTTTGTTTTATCTTAATTTTGTTTTATTATGTATGAAGAGACCCACATTCACCAACGTTTCCCCCCTTTTTCTCTTTTGTGGTTTAAAGTCCTGGTTGAATAGGTCGAATACCCATGAGGATTTAAATGATTAATTAAGCAATGAAATGCCAACCTTTTATGATTCTGAAAAAGTACCTGCTGGATCAAACAGAAATTTCGAAGCACCCTGATTGTTATCACTGCCCTGCTCCCAACTCCTCTGCCGCCCACTCATGGTTCCCTGTGTCTAGGACACCCTGAGTCTACAATGACTTATGCTGAGCTGCAAAGGAACCACCATGTACCTTTTCAAAAATGTCTACTCATTCTTAAAGTCACAAATCAAGGAAGAGATGGCTTCCAGATATGCAAATTCAACTTGTGTCACCAGCCAACCTTTATTCTGAAATGTCCCTGTTTTTCTACTACACTAGTTCACTGTTTCTGCCGGCTAGTTATTCACTCAAATGTTGGGCAAATGACTTTCTCTTAGACTCAGAGGATATACTGATGAATATTTCAAAATTCCTGACCCCCAAGGAACTTGCATTCATCGGATAATTTATTTCATAAGAGGAAGCAATAATTATTTTTAGTCATTAAAGAGAGAACCTTAATTAAATATAATATTGTGCTTAGTACTTGTTTTTATCGTTTCTGTTTCTTCATTAACTTTTTTTTAATTAATTAATTTTTGGCTGCAGTTGGGTCTTCGTTGCTGCGGGTGGGCTTTCTTTTTTAGTTGCAGTGAGCGGGGGCTACTCTTCGTTGCAGTGCACAGGCCTCTCATTAAGGTGGCTTCTTTGTTGCAGAGCACAGGCTCTACATATGTGGGCTTCAGTAGTTGTGGCACGCGGGCTCAGTAGTTGTGGCTCACGGCCTCTAGAGTGCAGGCTCAGTAGTTGTGGCTCACGGGCTTAGTTGCTCCATGGCATGTAGGATCTTCTCAAACCAGGGCTCGAACCCGTGTCCCCTGCCTTGGCAGGCGGATTCTTAACCACTGCTCCATCAGGGAAGCCCTTCATTAACTTCTTAATTGGGAAAAAATGGTCACTGTACAAATCTATTCTCCAATTTAACCATGAATATTTGATTTCTCCTTCTCTCTGTATCTATCTCTCTATCTCTCTTTCTCCACCTTCTCTCTCTACATCTATATCTTTATTTTTATATGTTTATACTTAGATCTATAGCTGTATAGATAGATAGATGTTTTCTATACTTGTATATCTATTTCTATCTCCTTTTATCTATGTGTATAGATACATGTTATTTCTTTAGGATAAGCTATATTGTTCATCTATGAGAAGTTGCCAATTAAACCAACAATTTTTCTAGTCATTATTTAATTATATAGCATTTGATACTTTTTGGAATGCTTTTGTAATATATTATCTCATATGATCCTTACAAGGAAGAATGATTATCTTCAAATGAGGAAACAGTGGCTCAGAGCAGTTATTTGTTTAAGGTCAGAAAGCTAGTGAGTTATCTCAGATATCAGTTATCTAAGATCAGAAAGCTAGTTAATGATGCTGCTGAAGTATGAAGTAAGTGGTCCTTCTGTTTCACTTATTTGTTTTGTGAATAGCTGTTGAGCCCTTCTGTATACTAGGCATTATTTTTGATGTTGGGGTTCAGCAGTGAGCAAAAGACAGAACACCTCTCGGCTTTGTAGAGCTTACATTCTGGTTAGGGAGACAAAAAAAGAAACCATATTATATGGAATATAAAAAAGGTGGTAAGGAAAGTGTAGGAAGAAGCAGAGTGGGATGGGGGATAAGGAGTTTTGGGGAGTCATAGTTTATAAGTTTAAATAAGATGGTCATAAAGGTCTCACTGGGAAGGAGCTCTTCGGGCAGTGGTTTAAAGGCGGCAGAGAACAAGTCACAGCAGTATCTGGGGGAATAGCAGGAGGAATGAACAGTGCAAAGGCACTGAAGCAGCATGCGGTTGGAATAGAGGGAAAAAGGGTTTCTTTGGGAGGCAAGATCGGAGATGCCAGGCATTGGGTGGGAGGGGTCGGGTGAAGGTGTTGGCTCACCAGGTGATGGTGGCCCTGAAGGCTACCGTAAGGACTTTCACTCTTCTCTGGGTGATACTGAGGTCCACTGGGTGGTTTGAGTGGAGGAGTAAACACGCTTTATCATCTGGCTTATTTTTTAAAAAGCTCATTCTGGTAGATGCCTTGAGAAACACCAGTAGGAGGTCGTGGGTGGGCACAGGGGATCCTACTTGTAAGGGTTTTGTAAACTGGGCCTATGTCCAATGAGCAGTGGATTTATGGTCTCAGGTTCTGTATTCTAGTTGAGACTCTTCCTTCCACTAACTGTTGGGGGATCTTGAGACAATCACTTAGTGTTTCACTAGAAAGGGAAATAAAACTGAAAAGTTAGTATGTGTTTGAGCCAAGTTCCTCTTACTCCCTGTGATATGTTTGCTTTCATTTCCTAATGCCGGAGTGTGTGCCTCTGCTCACCCCACCTCTATCCTCATAGTATCTTTCCCTTCCTGACCTTCCTCAGCACATGTGGAAGATGAGAGGCTGTGGACAATGGTCTTGCTAGGTCCTGAGTCATTCTGCAGTTATAGGTTTCAACCCACAACCTATGTCTTTCATTAAGGCAGTCAAAACTGAGTGTAAGGATATTTTAAAAGCTAAAAAAAAAATAAAAAAAAAAAAAGAGGCAACTTGAACAGCCTATCTAATCACTGAACTATTTAATATTACAGAATGTATGGTACACTGTAGAAGATAGACCACTGTGTCGGCAGGTCTGGGACTGGGGTAGGCCGTGTGTATACACACATCAGCTCTGTTTTGGTTTCATTTCACTTTGGTTATTTGATTTGGTGTCTGCAAAACCCTGTGTGCACTTTTTTTTACAAGCCTTGGGACAATTTACTGCCAAGCTTGCTTGAACTCTAAAATATGCTTCCAGTTTCTGAAAACCACAATTTATTTACCAAATAGGCAAGGAAATAGAGGTTATGAGTTCATTTCTTACATAATTTTAAAATTCCTTTCTGAGTCCTGACATCTCCCAGCAGTCAGTGATGTGTTTTTAAGCAGCTTCAATAAGGGAGAGGAAAGAATGGAAAGTGATGAAAGTTGCTAACTGCTATACTGCTGTATTTGCTTCCCTTGATGCTAAATGCCAAGAATCAAAGTTAAAATAGTGGAAGGTACATATAAAATAACCTCCCTTTTCAATTTTATTTTGTTCATAAAGAGTTAGCAGGATAAAATTGTCTTTGGGGATGTAAAATTATTTAAGAGAAAAAAATATATTCCCCTAAAACAATAGAATAACAATCATTAAAATGAAATTAGAGAGCAGTATAGAAAGTAAATCTTTTAGGCCCCAACTGGTGTCAGTTTCTTACAAGCTATTTCAAGAGTGACTACACATAACTAGCAAATACACTCAGCAGAAAAGAGAGTAATGATGAAAGGGTGATTCTATGATATATAGGGGAATAAGTAATAACCTTAGATCAAATGAACAGGATAAAGAAGGAGGGAACAATAACTCCTATGTGTCTAGTTTGGAAAGATAATGACTCAGTTGAGTGTAGATGTGCATACTTGAATGTTAAAACTTTCTTAATAGTTGGTAAAATTCTTGTGTAGGTTTACTTATGTAGATGGTACACGGGTCCATCCAAAGGGGCTAGGACAAAATGTCACTTTTCTGATTCTGAGAACCTTTCTCTTCCAAATTTTATGGGTTTTTTTTTTCCCTCCAAGGGGGAAGGGGAATGAGAGAGACTGGGTACTGATGGGTCATTTACCTGGGCGAGTCCCATGTTATGGGGGAAATAGCTTGTAGAGTCAGAGCAGAGACCTCTCCCAGAGTTCTCCAAGTTGTGAATTGAGTACTTGGAACTGAGACACGAGACGTTTTCATGACATCAGCAGGATATAACTTAATCAAGGGGTAAGGCCGAGAAGGAAATTCGGTGACTGATAGTGGGAGCAAGATCCCAACTGAGCTTAGTTATAATTTCAGATGCAAAGAGTACTCCAGAAAGCACTGTGCCAAGGATATGAGTTTTTAAATTCCTTCATGTTTATGATTTTAATTATCCCTGTTTCCCGAAGTGATCAGCAGAAACAGTTTAGGAGGAAATGGGTGTATATGCCGGAAGGGAAGAGAAAATTCGGGAGACTATATCCTATTTCACAGCCAGGCTTATGGCTGGGGAGGGGATGATGTAATTTAAGGAAGGGAGAGGGGCTGGCAGATTCTGAGAGGAGAAGGAAGGAGAAGAGAGCAGATTTGGTCCATGAAAAAGGGACTCAGTGGGAACCCAGGCTGATCCCACTGGGATCTACAACACGCCAGACAAAATCCAGAAGCTTACAGCTAGAATAAATGTTTATCTCTAAACAGAAGAAAAATGGACCAGAAGATATTGAACTGTCTTAAATGATTTACATAATGGAGGTTCAGGCGATAAATAAGTTCCTTTTCACATACACATATGATCTATGTAAAGTGCACTTCACATCCATGATGATCTCTGTAAAGACTTTAGAATAATGCCTGGCACCTATTAAGAGCTCAATGAATGTTGATTCTTTACTTCTGACTGCACCCACAGTTTGTGCCTGATTCTCTATCATTCTGTTATTGTGAATAATCTTTAACCAAGCTTTCTAAAACGCAAATCTGTGCTTTCTAAAGCTAATAAGTGAAGTAAGAGTTAAGACTTTGTATTCTTAGCTCTCCATCTTTGGAATTGCTTTCTCAATGTTCCAATGTAGTCATATTAGTCAGGCATGGGGACTCTTCTTGAAAATGAGTTTATTTATCTCGATTATAGGGCGATTTCAAACAAATAGTTTCTATTATTTTTCAAAAGCAGCTAAAATCTTCAAACAGTAAACACAATTTCTGCATCTTTCACTTGCTCTTGTTTTGAAGTTATGGAAGTTAATTTCCCTTTTAAAATTAACAAGATTAAAAAAAATAATTTGTAGCACATTCCACTTGTGTTTAAAGTAAGGTTTGTGGCACAGTGATCATTCAGCCTATTGGAATCAGGGAGAATCTATTGTCTTCAGCAGTTTGATTGTGATGTGCCTAGTTATGATTTTCTTAGGGTTTATTCTATTTATTCTATTTGGGGTTATATCCTTTATTCTATGAGGGTTGTTCTCTTTAAGAACTTTGGAAAATTCTTGACCATGTTTTCTTTATATATTTTTCCTGCCTCATTCTTTCTTTATTCTTCTTCAGTGAACTCCAAAAATAAGGATGTAAAGTTTTGCACTATGACCTGCATGTAACCCATATGTGTATTTTTTGTTATCTCTGTGCTTTCATCAGTGTTTTATACTGATCTGTTTTTAGGATCATTTAATAAACCTTCTGCTGTGCTGTTAAACTCATCCAATGATGACAATTTCAGACACTGTATTTTTCAATCTTAGAATTATGATTTTTTTTATGGATTCTAATTCTTTGATGAAGTTCCACATCCTTTCATCACTTTTGTCCGTATTTTCTTTAACATATTAATCATTGTATTAAAGTCTTTGGATGCTTACTACAATATCTATTTTTTTCATTCGCATTTGCTTATGTTGTCTGTTCCACTTGGTTACTGGCCATATTTTCCTGCCTCTTTTCATGTTAGTAATTTGTTACTGTATTGCAGATACTATAAACAAAGCAGGTGTCAAAGCTCTGTATGATGCTACTTCTGGCAGACAAAGTTTGGAGCTAATCACCTGAGCTGGGTCAGGGATGGGAGTTTTAGCAAGACTCCTTCCACCTCTAGTTCTGCGTTTTCCCCTTAGACCCGTCTCTCCTGCACTTTTGATTGAGAGTTCTGAGAGACTGTAGAAGATTCTTTAGCATCTTGCACACACTACTTCCAAATTTGAGGGATGTCTTGGGGAGACCAGTCATGGTTCTGAGCCAGGCCCCTTTTCTCAAGTGGGACTTGTACTCCTAGCTATTATGGGAATACTGAGAATTTAGTCTACCTTACAGAAGTTTTGTAACCTTATGCTCAGCACCAGAATTCAACAAAGGTACTATGAGCAAAACTGACCAAGCATTTAGGGACACTTTAGTTTCTGAATCATTGCGGTCCCTTATTTACATGCCAAAACCTTTGCCATCCTACAGTCCTTCCGCATGGCCGAGGTCTGATCTTCAGACTATAGTCAGACTTGGCAAATGACTCATGGAAGAAAAGACAGCTCACCTTGGTAAAGCTCTGTGCTCTATGGCATTTTTGTTCACTTAATTCCATTTCCATAATCTGATCTCTTTCAACACGATTTTTGAAATCAAGTTATATTTTTCAGTTGGTCTAGCAAGAATGTGTTTTGCTGCAACCAACTGCATTCTACGTGAGTCTGGAAGTCCCCTTGTGGTCAACTTTTTTTTTTTTTTTTTTTTTGCGGTAAGCAGGCCTCTCACTGTTGTGGCCTCTCCCGTTGAGGAGCACAGGCTCCGGACGCGCAGGCTCAGCGGCCATGGCTCATGGGCCCAGCCGCTCCGCAGCATGTGGGATCTTCCCGGACCGGGACACAAACCCGTGTCCCCTGCATCGGCAGGCGGACTCTCAACCACTGCGCCACCGGGGAAGCCTGGGGTCAACTTTTAAGAATCGGGGGCAGCTATGTCCTTCCAACCTAATAGCCTATAAGGAGATCATCACCTGTTTTTCTAGGAGCTTCAGGTGAGACTACAACCAAAAGAAGTGTGGATGTATGTGACAAATAGAGTTTAAAAATTAAATGTGTATGCTAAAAGTTCAAAGAGAATTATATTTTCTGGCAATTTTCACTCCCGTCATATACAGGAATAAAGACTGTGCTCCAATAGCCAAATTTATCACTCATTTTTTTTCGATATGGCTAATATTTGTTAAGGTGAATACTGTATGAGGAAATACTGCAGTATTTGAGTATTGCAGGTAATAGTGGGACCTTAAAGGTCTCTTGGCATGGGACCTATGTACATGAAAGGTTTGATTCTCCTTTTTTGTCTGTATCGAGTAGAGAGGGAACAGGTGTACTGAGAGATATTTGGCTGCCCGCGTGCGGAGCCTGCCCTGCAAGCTTCAGTGCAAGAGGGGCTGTCAATCTGGATGTGAACCTGGGAAGGTGTTGGATCTGGGGAACATCCATTGAGTCAGTGGACCAGGGTCTAAGGAAGTGGCTGTCTTTTTCCTTAAGTATGGTGGCTGTGTTTGTGACTTCTGTAGACCCTTTTGAGTGTCCTGAAGAAATGCTCCTTTTGGAATTGAACTTCTGGAATCCTTTACTTGGGTCCACTCTGGTTTTCTCTCTGGTTTCTCTACCAGCATGATATCTCAACTCTGCTTTCCACATAAATTTCCCTGACCAGCTGGTTGTACCGTGGCATTTTAAAACACTTACCAGACGTTGATTTAATCCTTACAATGAATTTATGTGGCTAGGCCTGGCCTAAGTTCCACTTTATAGACAAGGAAATCATAGCTTGAGAAATTAAGCACACTCAGAAATAGCAGTGACAAGATTTAAAATCAGGTCGTTTTACTTCTGTTTTTTTTTTTTTTTTTTCTATATCATTATGTGAATCGATCCCAGTTCTGAGGTGACAGATGGCACTAGAGCAAAACACTTCTTTACATCTGGTATATAGTTGAAAAGTGAAGATTCTGCACAAATAAATACGAAAGGAATTTTTACCCTCTCCCATAACTTCCTTTCTGAGGCCTGGCACTCTCCAAGTTTAGGTAACAGAAAGGGGAAATATAATTTAACTCAAAGCAGAGAAAGTTATAGACTCACAGTGTCACATAACATGAGGTGGAAGTGTGGAAGGTCTGATGGTCTTGGAGATAGCTCGACCTTGAATTATGCTAGTGAGGTGCAAGTTCTTCCTGCTTCCCCTTCAATTTCAGCTTCACTTATGCATTGGTTACCTGTTCTTCCCCCATTGGTCCATCTAGAGGAAACTGGACAGAACTGAATGTCTGGATGTCTAGCTGAGGCAAAGAGAAGAGGGACTTGGAGGAGTGAAAGTTCCTAGGGGAGATGTTCTGATAAACTGGAAGAAAGACAATTAAATGGGGGAGCCCAGAAGTGAATGAGGGACTTCTAAGTTCCCTGAGGAAGAGGATCAGCTGTACAAGGTGGAGCAAACTCATTGGAGCCAATATTCTCGTTTGGTAATTTTGTAGCTTAAAAATGGTAAAATATTAGCAGTTTTATATGATTTGACCCAATATTTTATAACTGCTTTTCTATTCTGAAGCAATAATCTTTGACAATGTAACATATACACGTACACAGTTTGAAAATACAATGCCCAGTTTCTAATATATTAAATGTTCAATTAGCCAATTCTCAGTCGTAACTTCATCCTCTCTTGAAGATGTGATATATTAGACAGATGTTTGCAACGCTATGAATATTACCCTGCAGCTACAAATGCAGATGTCATTAGGGGGATTGCATTGGCAACTTTAATAACACTAGTACTTTGTCATACTTAGAGCTTCCACTGGGCCAGCTCACATGTTTCCACATTTGACTTTCAATCTTTTCCTTGTTTCAGGCATTGATCTGAGATCCCTTTCTCTCTTGGGAACACAGTTATGTATTTTTTTTATTGTGCATTTTAAAAATTGAAGTATAGTTGATTTACAATGTTATACCAATCTCTGCTGTACAGCAAAGTGATTCAGTTATAAACATATACACATTCTTTTTTATATTCTTTTCCTTTATGGTTTATCATAGGATATTGAATATAGTTCCCTGTGCTATACAATAGGACCTTGTCGTTTATCCAGTCTAAATGTAATAGTTTGCATCTACCAACCCCAAGCTCCCAGTCTATCCCTCTCCCTCCCCCCTCTCCCTTGGCAACCACAAGTCTGTTCTCTATGTCTATGAGTCTATTTCTGTTTTGTAGATAGGTTCATTTGTGCCATATTTTAGATTCCACATATAAGTGATATCATATGGTATTTGTTTTCCTCTTTCTGACTTACTTCACTTAGTATAATCTCTAGTTGCATCCATATTTCTGCAAATAGCATTATTTCATTCTTTTTATGGCTGAGTAGTATTCCATTGTATATATGTACCACATCTTTTTTTTTTTTTTTTTTTTTGCAGTATGCGGGCCTCTCACTGCTGTGGCCTCTCCTGTTGCGGAGCACAGGCTCCAGACGCACAGGCTCAGTGGCCATGGCTCACGGGCCCAGCCGCTCCGTGGTATGTGGGATCTTCCCAGACCAGGGCACGAACCGGCGTCCCCTGCCTCGACAGGTGGACTCTCAACCACTGCGCCACCAGGGAAGCCCACGTACCACATCTTCTTTACCCATTCATCTGTCGATAGATATTTAGGTTGCTTCCATGTTTTGGCTATTGTGAATAGTGCTGCTATGCACAGAGAGGTGCATATATCTTTTTGAATATAGTTTTGTCCAGGTATATGCCCAGGAGTGGGATTGCTGGATCATATGGAAATTCTATTTTTAGTTTTCTTAGGAACCTCCATACTGTTTTCCATAGTGGCTGTACTAATGTACATTCCCACCAACAGTGTAGGAGTGTTCTCTTTTCTCACAGTTATGTATTTTCAAATACATTTAGTTATGTTTTTAAAATGTCTTCTAGCAAAGGCATGTCTTTCCTTATTGGAAAGTCTTCCATGTTGCTGCAAACAGGGAGCATGCCAGTTTGAGGTGAAAGAAATAGACAGATTTCATAAATGATGAATGATAAGCTTGCAATGGTTTTCCCATAAGTAAGCATCTCAAAATGTAATGCAGAAAGGCAGTAAAGAAGTAAAATGTAAATAAGATTATTTTAAACCATTATTTTCAGGGCCAAGGAAGAAGTCACGAGAATAAAACCTCTAAAAACATTATAAGACATTTGATGGTGTTTTTAGTGGAAGTAATTTAGAGATGATTGGGTATTGTTATTTTTTATTTGATTTTTTAGAACAAAAGTTTACCAAAATAGAAAGCTTTCTCATTTCCTTTCCCCACAACTTTAAAAAGTAAACTGTGAGACTTGGGTCAGCATAATTTTTCTTTTTTAGACATTTTGCTTGCAAATTCATCCACCATCAAATTGCATTGTACTTCTTCCTCTTTTGCCTACCTGTGGCTGACCCTTTTATAAATAAATCCAAAGCCCTGTCTTCCTCTTGCCTGTTGCTCTGAGTAAACAGTAAGAAATCAGATGCCTGAGTCCAGTGGTTTGATTTTATACAAGTGGATCTTGTTAGAACATTTCTTTATGCCTGGACTATTAGGAGATTTATTTGTAAACTTCCTTGCCAAGAGAACAATAGTGGTATTTACTGTTTCTATCGTCTGTTGGTCTGTTGTAGTCTCAAAGAATTTGTCTGACTCTTGCTAAAATGACTGAATTAAGAAATGCTTAATTGACTGATTAAAAAAAACCAACTCATTTAAATCATTCAGCTATTTGGCCTATACCAGTCCATACTTTCTATGACTGTATATTTTTGATTTTCTGTTCTATTTGTTGGCAATGTGTAGATGCAACTTTTTTTTTTTTTGCTAATTATAATTATATGCTCCTTTGAACTCCAGTTAATCTACTTGTAAAATTGTATAAAAAAAATCTATCATAACTCCTTTCAAAGAGAGCACTGTATGTAAATGAAGGGTATTTTGAAACCACTTGAGAAGTGGGGCAGAGATCCCAAAGGAAAAGGCTAAACTGCCTCTAGAAAGAATGGTTCCTATGACTTGTAGGGCATCTTAGTAGGGCACACAACTTTGGGACCAAAGCTAAAATGCTCAGGGCAGTGGCCATGCAGGGGAACACCCTGCCAGTCATCTCTATTTTCTGCCCCTTCTTACCTCTTCCTGGTCCCACCACATCCTCTCCTCTAAATAAATGTTAAAGATACCTTTACATAGCAAGGTGTGCCAAAATATACAGCTGTTAGGTTGCTCACATATCTTGGTTTAGACTTGGTCAGTTGAAGGAGTAATGAGGAAACACATTGCTCTTGTGATTTTGGTCATTCGTTTCTCCATGTATATTGGTGTTAATTGATTTTTTGTCATTGTTGTTGCAAAATACTTTAGAACTCTCCCTTCTTCTTTCTTTTTCCTCTTTCTCTTCTTTCAGAACGCCACCATGTATTAGTTGCAGATAACTATTAAAATGCTGTGAACAGTGATTTGTAATGTTTTGCCTGTTGTGGGGTTGACCTCCTTGGGGAATCAGGGATTGGGTTAGAGATGTAGTTGGAAGAGTGGGGAAGTAAGATTCCTCCATCTTCCCAGGCTAGAGAATTTATGCTGCAGCCACATACGCTGAATGAAAAGGAGGTGTTTGTATTTCCACCATCTCTGAGCTCTGATTACTGATGTAGTCATCTTTAAAGAATTCTGCTGTTTACAATAAAACTCTAACCTCCCTCCTCTCCCCTGTGTTACACAGCTTCTGATTGCAAGATTATTCTTGGCATCTTTGAATTGCAAGGACGCTTTCATTTTCTTTCCCCTCCATGTATTCTTTTATCCCTGCCGCTTCTCTTTACATTTTTGCTACAGGAGTGCTGAACCTCTTGGTAGGACATCTCTCTCAGCCATCCAGCAGAGAGAGGCTTTTTTATAAGTTATTGTATTCTTCAAAAAGTGGCTGCAATATTTTTGGTGTTAGGCAGCAAACAAAGCCTCCAAATGATTTAAC
Source organism: Orcinus orca (assembly GCF_937001465.1). NCBI lineage: Eukaryota > Metazoa > Chordata > Mammalia > Artiodactyla > Delphinidae > Orcinus > Orcinus orca. Next base: position 170,410,376 of record NC_064561.1, on the reverse strand, counting down.
ATTGCTTACATAATACTGATATTCATTCACTAGAAGAAAACTTTGTGTAAGTGTGTGTATATGTGTGTGTATGTGTTCGTGTGTATGTGTTACTCCATACATTATTCTTGAGTACCTTCTATGTGCCAGGTATGATGCTAATTGACATACAGTTGAGAATAAAGCAACAATGGTCTCTTCCCTCAACAAATTTACAATCTAGAATAAAATAAACTTCACATGTTCAAATCCATAATGATATAATTACCATATGGTAATTACAGTATTTGAGGAAAAGCAATAAAATGTACACAGAATGTATACGACGGTTTAACAGGGGAACTTTATCTAGCTTAGGAATTGGGATAATCCTTCCTAAGAAAGTGGTAATCAAGATGAGAGCTTAAGGATGGGTAGTAACAGAGCAGGTGAAATATGGAGTCGGGAGCTGGGGGTAGAAATGAGAGAGAGGTGAGGAGTGTCGAGAAGGCTGATGGATGGAGAGGAAGTGGTAGTGTCATTGGATTGTAGGTCTTGAGGCAGGGAGAAGTGTTGCAGTGAGGGGACAGCAACAAGGCAACTAGAAAGAGAAGAGGTTAAGGGTGGTGGTGGTGGTAGGTTGTGTGTGTGTGTGTGTGTGTGTATGTTATTGTGGAGGTATCTCAAGTGCAGTTTCTAATCATGACCAAATTCATGGTGTGATTGTGGAAGTTGAGGCTTGAGGTGGAGTGATGGGAAAATCACTGAGTATCAAGTTAGGACCCTGCTGGCCAAGGTGTTGATGATGCATCCATGTGATGTTGAATTTGCCCAGTGCCCCTGCAGGCTTGAGATGAAAGGAAAACGGAGCCAGTGTTAAATTCTTTAATGAGTGACCAGATGGTTAAGTGATGACTACATGGAAAAGATGCTCTTCTTGCCATCTGCTCAGAGGAGCGGCTTACAAAGAGAGAGCAACCATTTGTCTGGAAGAGGGGTTGGGTAGTCAGGAAGTTCAAGGTAGTTGGGTAGTCAGTGGGATCAAGGAAGGGTGTGTGTGTGTGTGTGTGTGTGTGTGTGTGTGTGTGTGTGGTAACTTTGAGACAATTATGGGTTAGAATCATGGAGAATGCGGTAAGAAATCCTTAAAATCCATACTCTAAACCATTCATCCAAACTTTGAATTTCTTCTATAACAGCTTCCCAAATCACAGTCAAGTGCCTGCTTAAAAACTTCCAGCAACAGGCAAATCACCACCTTCTAATGCAGGGCATTTCACTCTTGGTAGCTTTTTCTATTGGGTAGCTTTTTCTATCTACCATCTGTAGATGGTAGATACTCTAATAATTCTAGCACTTTCTAGGTAAATGTGTAGAAAAAAAGTGCTCACAGGTGTATGATGAGGGTGGGGAGGTAGACTGAAAGGTTATTTTATTTAAATTTTTGAGAATGAGAATTTGTGTAATACTTGTGTGATTTAAAATATAAATTTATATTTTTAAAATTGCAACGAAGCCTGAAAAATTAATTTCAAACACTGTATGGTGTGTGCTGTGGACTGAATTGTGTCCTATCAAAATTCATAGGCTGAAGCTGTTGAGTAAAAAAATATATTCACAAATGAAAAGTTGAGAGTTATGTTTTATTTTGTGGGAATTTTTAGGACTTCAAGCCCAGGAGGCAGCATCTCAAGTGACCCCAAGAGAACTGCTCTGAGGAGTTGGGGGGGTGGTGGTAGGATATATAGAAGTTTTGCGACAAAGGGCAGGTAGTAGGAACAAAAGGTTACTGTTAATTAAAGAAAGCTAGATATCTCAAGTTAAGGAATTTAGTGCTTTTCTACATATGGGAGGATTGCAAGAGTCTGGGCTCACTGAAATCATTCCCTTGACATGCACCTCAGCTATCTGGGGCCAGTACCCTGTGTTTTCACATCCTGAGTTTCCTCAGGGCTCACCATGGGGAGTGGCTGCAGTCTGATGGTTGGTAGATGGCAGGTATTCTTTTCCTTCCTGAGTTCCCTCGGGGCTCACCAGCTCACCGTCATCGGTGTCTGTATGGCTGTAATCACTGATGACTGTGACAACCTTTGTTTTCTGATATGGCGGTCAATATGTCATTTATCAAATCCCTAACCCACAATGTGACCATACTTAAAGATAGGGCTTTTAGAAAGTAAATAGGGTTAAATGAAGCATAAAGTTGGGGCCCTAATCCGATAGGACTGGTGTCTCCATAACATGAGATACCAGAGTGTTCTCTCAATATCTCTCTCTCCCCACCGCCAGCCACCCACCATGTGAAGTAACAGCAAGAAAAAGCAGATATCTGCAAGCCAGAAAGAGGACTCTTGCCAGAAATCTAATCAGCCAGCACCTTGATCTTGGACTTCCCAACTTCCAGAACAGTGAGAAATGAATTTCTTCTGTTTAACTTACACACAATCTATGGTATTTTGTTAAGGCATATTGAGCAGACTAATACAGTATGGATAGAATTATGAATAAATATAATTAGTTTTCTGAATGAGTTTTTTGATAATTACCAATTCTAATTGTGCTTCATATTCTTCTTATTTGAATTGTAAGCACTTTTAGGTTTACACTTGACTGAATGAACGGTAGCACTCGAGAAGCAGATTGAGAAAACAATTTATAGATATTTTAAGTTAATTTAAACATATAAATTCATTTAATTATTTTTTTGGATGGGGTCTTGACTTACCTGTATCCTGAAAACACTCTTGGTGTTTTTCTTGCCTTAGAGTAAGTTTTGAGTCCAGGGGATAGTGAAAATGCTTACGCTGTGGACTCTGTTGTACTTAAGGTTAATTCTGTGCCAGGCAGCTACTACAAGCTCTTCCAGAAATGTTTTCCCAAGTCATCATCCCACTAGGTAGCAAATACTACTGCATCTACATTTAAGAAAATTATTACATCATGTTAAGATGATTAAATTACCATAACATGCCTGGATCTTATCTTTTCACTAAAGTATTTTTTACTACTATTTTTTAACAGGGAGAACTTGTTCTTAAGATTTTTTCCATGAGAATTGGAGACTAATTTCTTTGATTTTTCTCCTTATACCCTCCCCAACAGAAGCTGTATGTTTTGAGAATAACCACCGGGTTATAAGCAAAATAGCCCTAAATAAATACAAATACCTTCTAATGAATGGGCATTTTTGGTATGATCTTACACTTGACAACAACAAATTGACTGGGCCAAGAATGCTATCAGCATCCTGTAGCTCACATCTCAGGTTTTATCCACAGATGCACCTGTCCTGTAATGACAGTGCCTTCTTCTTCTAAAATATAAACAGATAAGTGCAGGTGGATGTTCTAATCAAAGGCCAGAGAAGAAATTTGCCATTTTTGAATGGGTTTTGAGGTTACCATTAAACACAATATATACTCGTGTTATCAATTGTGTGAAAATGCCTATAAGTATTTACTAGGTAGAATCCATGTTTGCTAAGAAAATCTATTTTTTTCTATGTCTCTTTGTGCATTGTTTTTTTGATATTGATAAAGAGGTAGATCCATTCATTCCACAAACTTTTACTGTGTACGTACTATGTGTCTGGCATAATGGGAAATGCTGTTGATACTCAGATACAAGGCACAGTCCCTGGTCACAAGCAGATATGATAACTGTTTATTAAATAAAGGCAACAAGGGTGGGCAACTGACCACATGTGAAAAGGGTAAAGAGGGACTGGAGTCTAGGATGATGTACAGATTTCTGGCTTTAGTTATTGAGCTGGTGGGGAATATAATTATTTTGAAAATGAATATGTTGGCATCTTATTTCTAAATAGTGACAGGCTGGAAACCAAATAAAACTCCCCAATTATAGCTCCTTTAACAAATTAATGAAATGTACTTTGTGATTACAAGCAGGTGATTGGAAGGATTCATTTCTACCCCTGTTACCCTGGGGAATAAGAAATGAATTTCATGGACAAGCAGCTCATCATTTGAAAGAGCTGTTAAAGTTGGGTTTGTCATTGATTACATAGGTGATTTACAAAGAAGTTCAGTGTTTGCCTCACATAATGGGCTGATCATTGCCATATCTGTTTTCTGACTATTAATATATATTTAGTTGTTTGTTTTTGGTATTCTGACTCAAACTGAGTTCATGTGTACACACTTATATAAGCTTATTAACATAAAATTGGATCTGGAGAAAGAGAGGCTTTTAATAAATGAGTTATAATTTCCTTTAAAGAATCCAAGTTACCTTAAAATGCTTCCTCTAAAATAGAATTATTGTTGGAAGACAGTTCTCCATAAGCTTTTAGTATTTCTAGATGTCATGTGAGTGAGGGACTGACTGCCCTTTGTTCTGGAATATCTTTTCATGGTTATGTGTCTTGTGAATAGCCTTGGAAGCTAAAGATAGTGTTTCCCTCTGGGGCAAAGGACAGGCTTGCTTACTGCCCATTATAAAAGATTCATGTTTCCTAAATTCAGGGTTCCTCTACTATAACACAACCCACCATGTATGCAGATGTCATCTGGCCCTCTTTGCATCATTCTGCAAGAACAGGGACCTGGGGAACTGGCACCGAAAATCTGGTCACTGTGGCTATTACTACTGCTGTGATTAATAAACTTTCCTTTGTCTCTGACTCAGGACTCTTGTGTCTTCTATCCATGAAACTTTTGGCAGGCTAACTTGTCAGCTTGCAAATAGGGTGAATTCTCAGACCCCTCACAGTTCTTGATAAGTTACCATATTTCGTATTTTTATCTTCTGATCCATAGACTCTATAATCTACTATCAAACGGAAAACATTTCAATATTTTCAGCATTAATAGGGTATAACTCTAAGTTGTAGATCAAATAACAAAAAAAATTATTCACTTTTTCTTGTGATATTCTTGTGATTGCAAATAAATGTTATGTCTGTGATACTTCACATTTATCATATATCATAAGTTAAAAATTTTATTGAGAAATATTGGAGTATAAGAGTACTTTCAAAAGCAATAGCTTTTGTGGAAATGTGAAAGTTAACAATTGTTTATAGATCATTTATTTTCAGTACACTTAACTCTAATGTAAGCACCATAAATAAGTGTTTTGCTCTCTTTTTGTTTTTATAATCAACTTAATTGAGGTATAATTTATGTGCAGTATAGACTGCATCCATTTAAAGTGTACAATTTGATGAGTATTGACAGTTGAATATGCCTGTAAGACCCCCAACATAATCAGGATATGATACTTTCATCACCCCAAAGGATTCCTAGTACCCCTTTTAATCCCTTTTAAATGAATTTTGGTAACAGGTGAAAGCCCTTTATAATGGGACAGTCCAGAAATAATTTCTACTGAGAAATTTTTGCCATTTTCCAATTTTATTTCCTTTTTCAATCATTTCAAGAATTAATATTTGACTTTTTTTTTCCTTAGGTATTTTCTCTGACTTGTAGTTTTCTTTTAGCAGTTCCTCTGTCTAGTCTTTTCCTCTCTTTCATATGCCTTGGAGTAGCAGGGCTGAGTAATATTCTTATGAGCTCACATAAATGGGATAAATAGTATGCATTTGAAACAAAGATTATGTTGCCTTGCAGAAAAAAAATCACATGCAGGAAAAAGAAGATGGGTGTTAGTGTACTCGAGTGTGGAAACTAACCATGGAAGCAATGAAAAATGGTAATTATTTGTGTAATTAAGTGATGAATTATATATAAATTGTATACTTCTTTGTTCACAGTCACCATGATATTTGATTTTAGGGTTTTTTTTTTCCTTCTGCCAATAATTGTTATATTTTCTAGGGAAGATTTACACTTTGAACAGTGTTATTTTTCTCAGCCACGTAAAATAAGTCACGAGGGTTACTTTGTCTTGAGACCCTTCAAAGAACGGAATGTAACCAGTTTGCAAAGCAACTTTTCCAAGGCAATAGTTGTAGGTGAAGCACAAGACACTTACATATTCTAATTTTAAATATGAAATAGAGCTAAATTACGTGTTTGCTTAGAGTTGTTCCACTTGTCATATGACTTTTGATTTATCAAACAACGATTTCCTCTCTTCTCTCATCAGTTTGAAGAGTAAACTTTATTTTTTAAAATTTGGATGGAAATCAGAGTCTTCTGTCTTCTCTATCTAAAAAGGACAATATATTCCAAACAGTTTGGAAAACTATAAAATTGAAAAATTGAAATCAGTTATCCAGAATTTTTACATCACTCCTCTCTCAACCTCCTACTTCTCAATGGTGAGGGTTTTTGTCCAATTTGAGGAGAGAAACACACAGCAACTATAAATGTGTAAAATAAAGCAAGTCTCTCTGATTAGTCTGCCATCTCCTTTTCTTTTTGCATCTGGAAATGCTTAGGTAGACATGTCGAAGTCCACAGCATGCACATTTCATCCCTGTGTGTCTGTCTGCATCTTCCATGCAATTTTGCAGCCATGCCTGTCTTTTGTTAGGACTGAGATGATCAAAACAAGAACAATAAAGATTTAAACCAACATTCCACCATCCCTTTTCAGATTTAAATATGGGGCAATTTTTGTGCCTTTTCCAAAAATAGCCTACCATAAGGAGAAATTGGTAATCAGAATTTAAGCAGGAGGGTGAGGGGCTTAGGACGCCTGCTCCACACACAAACATATTCTGTAACATTTATTGTACTTAAGAACAGCATTATTCTATTGGATTCTGAATTTCTAGATACCACCCTATGGTTAAACTATAATGAGAAAGTGTTTGGCTTAGCGTGGGGCAGGGTAGTTGGAGCTTTGTTTGTTAGAATTAGATCAACTTCTGGTGCATCAAACACCTAGAGGGATATCTTTTTGTGAATCACCCACCCAAATAGAGAAATTTTCTAATGTACACTAAAGGTCCAGTATGTGCCAGCCAAACATTAGGTGAGTAGGTAGCCATCATACCTTCACATAGATTGAGGTTTAACACTATCCTATTTTCCCTATTTTGTTTTCAGCAGAAAACACCTGAGATCCCTGTTGCACTGTACCTGGTCAGTATTATCCACCAATTCATATGTATGGAGTGCTTTGATCCAAGGAAAAATAATTTTTGGTTTCTTCTGTTTTCATTTGTTTGTTTGTTTGCTATCACTGCTATTCCAGTTCATAAAGGACAATGTTATAGTTGAGAAATAAAGCAGGCTTGTGGGGTCAGAAAAAGCCAAATAAGTTGTTCACTAGACTGAGAAAGCAAAGCTCAGGGAAGAATGAAAAATTGTAGTGAGCGTTGGAGTTGGGTTGACAGAGCAACTAGTTTGTAGATAAGATAAAGGCTAGTTCAGGAGCAAAGTAGCCTTCATAAAGCGAGTGAATGTGCCTTGGTTTCCCTTCCATGTACAGATTGAGTGCTAAGCAGGTATGGCAAAAGGACATGACAGACTGGAGAGGCTGGTTTTGGATTTGGACTAGGTCATGATTTCTGGTCCAGAGAAGCTAGCTGGTCATGGAGGAGTCAATGCGCACAGTGGGTCTAGGGAGGTAAGAAACATGGAAGTCAGACAATAGGAATGAGAAATGCAGAGAAGAAGCTTAGAGAACCAAGAGCCTGGAAAGAAAAGATCAATTACACTGGCCAAAGATTAGGAAAAAAGGATGGGATCAGGCTCTCAGCGCACGGTCTGAGCTGTGCAGAACCAGGAACAAGAATAAAGCTTGATTTCAAGGTGTGAGATAAGTTCCACAACATCTTCTCTTTCCTGTGTGTGCGCAGAACTGATGTGCGATTTCAAGAAAGCCTGAGTGTGCATTTTGCAGAATGTATCAATAAGTTCTGTCTGATGACAGTGTTTGAGAAAATGGAAAGAAGTTATTTTCTGATGCATAGTTCAAAACTGGAACATGTCTGTAATTATATAAAAGAGAAAAAGCAGGGCTTCCCTGGTGGTGCAGTGGTTGAGAGTCCGCCTGCCGATGCAGGGGACACGGGTTCGTGCCCCGGTCCGGGAAGATCCCACATGCTGCGGAGCGGCTGGGCCCGTGAGCCGTGGCCGCTGAGCCTGCGTGTCCGGAGCCTGTGCTCCGCAACGGGAGAGGCCACAGCAGTGAGAGGCCCGCGTACAGCAAAAAAACCAAAAAAAAAAACCCCAAAAAACCACCAAAAAAAAGAAAAAGCAGAGGGACACTTTTAAAGTAGATGATAACGCTCAGGAATGAAGAAGGTGTAATCTCTTCAAAACATCAGTTCTTTTTGTTGAAGCTTAGAAATATTTGCCAATTAATTTACTCATTAGTTCATGCACTTATTCACATTTACTAAATGTCTACTATATATACTATCTTATAAAATCTTAAAAACTTTAATGACTAACTTTTATTATTTGTATGTTTAGATTTTCAATAGTGAAGAGTCAATTATTAATATTAGCAATTAATAATGGAATGACTGTTTAGGCAAGTTCAAGCTCTGGGGAATTATGAAACTTACCAGAAAACATTGATGACAATGGAGGGAAATAAAATAAGATCACAAAACTTGAAGTGGTGAAATATTGATTTGAGAATGTATTATCTGAACCACTTAGCTAGGATAATGGAAGTTGGACATCTGCATGGAAGTTGTGATTGATTGTGTAACGATAGAGAATTTGGTCAAAGCCCCTACACTGGGTGAAAAGCAATTGATTTGGTAGCTTCCTCTACATTTGTTATTTGAGATAATTTTAGCAGGGAATGACAGAATAAAGCATTTATTTATATTAATTATTTGAGATAATTTTAGTATGGGATGCCAGAGTAAAGACATCTTTTGAGACACAGGCTGAAACTGTTGGCCAGAAATAAAGTCCAAAAGGTTCTCCTTACTTCCTATTTGTGGCTTGTGGTTGGTTGAGCCAGTCATTGTATTTTCCTGGAAGAATGACTATTTTTATTTAGTTCTGTTTTAAACACAGTGAGAGTATGTGTCTGGGTGTACATGGAAACACAGCATGAGATGTATTGGGGTAGCAGGGAATAAACAAAGAACTCAGGAATGTTCATCTATAAACTCAGAGCAAAGATTATTTTAAGTAGAAAATTATTTTAAATTACACATTATTCCCAGGAAGCTTTGTATTTTTTTCCTCGACCAGAATCTAGTTATGAGTTATTTTAATCAGATTAAGGGTCTTGAAAGGAGTCAAGGTAAGCATTTAGAAAGAGATATTTTTGTTTGTTTGTTTGTTTTGGTAAAGATGAGGGACTTTGGGCAGCTAATGGACAAAATGATGATATTGGCTCTAGGAAGACCCATAGATAAGAAGCAAGGCAAGGAGAAGGTTTCAGAAAGTGAAGTGAGAGGAGGACTGCTGCGTGTGCCTTGGAATTGAGTGCCACCAACATTGCCTCTTCTCCCTAAGGTAATTATCAGAACTGTTTGTGTTATAAATTTCAGGGTCCTTCAATTTGTCCCTGTATATGTGAAGTAGGTAATTCAGCACAGTCTCTTGTTTTGATGGATACTCCCTATTTAAATTCTACTCTTTCTGGGAGTAGAGAAAAGGAGAGAAGAAAAAGAAAAATAAGAAAGGAATAAGAAACATAAGACATTTTTATTTGTATTCACTTTGTTGTTATGTCATTAATCTTTCATAAATACATGAGTCTTTTCATGATTTCTAGGCTCAATGAATGCTAAAATTATGTGAAGAATTAACCCTCTGCTGACACAATAGATTCATGTTATATGAATGTTTAAGATATGAAAATTTAGCTTGACTAAGGGAAAAATAGAATAAGAATCTACATATAGGGAGTGATAACGCCTTTCATTCCATTCATTGAATGGGTACACTGCCATGAGAATGAGATGGGACCCTGAAGCTGGAATCTCTCAGCCTCATCTAGTTCCTGGATGCTATTCATGGCATGAGCATTGCAGAGTGCTGAGATTCTGGTGTTATTTAACCAACCAGTGGATCGACCAACAAGTGACCCTTATTTAGTCCTTCTTGTATCAATCCTTCATCTGCAATTCCAGAGTCTAAAATCTATGGGAAATTAACAGGTTTTAATTTTTTAAATTAATTTGGTGGCAAAACCTAACCTTAACTGATGTGAGCATTCTTTAATAGTTCTTTATCTCACATAGCTTTAATATTTATACACTTACCTCAGAAGTAATGTGTTTGAATACTGAATGCTTGAGATGTATCATAAAATATTGCAAATATACATATTGTCTAACATTCCAATAAATTTGGACTTAATGGCCAGATTAAGGAGAAGAGAATTAGTTTATCTAATCCTCATAAAAACCTCATAAGGTAAGTACAATACTTATCTCCATTATACCAACAGAGAGACCTAGTGAGGTTAAGTAACCTACTCAAGGTCAGAAAGCTAATAAGTAATGAATCAGCCTTGTTGAATTTTTAGAACTGTTTGACATATGTTTCCCTTCTTTTGTCTGAAAGTAAATGTGGGAAAATGCCCCGGGAGTGTAAGAAGTATATATTCTAAATCCTTTACTCCTCCTCTTCTAACCTCATTTCTTAGATATACTGATGTATAGCTTTGTATAGATCTTCCCAGACATTTTTTTTCTGTCCCATACAAATGTAGACACATACAGAAAGTGTAAAATATGTCTATAAACTCGATAGTATAAGAAATGCATCTGTATATTCCTCTTAAATGTCATTTCTCTTTTAAGCCCCATTCTGGGATTAGAAGAAATAAAAATCTCAGAACATAGAATGATCTCAGCCAATCCAAAATTTCCTCATGGAAATCATCTCTGCCTTCCCACCTGAAGTTCAGGTCTGAAATCAAGAATGAGTTGGTGAGGGTTGCATCTCCTCTTCTGTTGTTGTTTTCTATCCACACTAGCAGCTGCTAAGATGTTTTATTTTTTTCCTTGCTTGCTGTAGGCATTATAAGATATAACTTTATCAGATGCTACTTTAAATTAATATTTACTACCATATGTGTAAGATTAGAATATTATAATTGTATAATTTCATTTACCCCTCTTTCCAGGTATTTTTCATATTGTCATATATTTTATTTCTCTCTATACATCAAAAGTTTTTCTTACTTTAAATGGTCAGTTGACTCCTCCTAAAGAAACTAAGAAAAATCATTTTTTATATTTACTGGTATGTTTACCATTTCTTATGTCTTTATTCCTTTCCCACTTGGTGTTATTTCTATCAGTCTACAGAACTTCCTTTAGCATTTCTTGTAGTGAAGTTTTGCCTATAATAAATTTTATTAAATAAAAAATTTTCTCAGCTTTTTCTGAAAAATGACTTTGTTTTCATTTGTTGAAGGATATAGTTACTGGTGAAAAATTAAGTTGAGAGATTTTCCATTTAGTATTTTTAAGATGTCATTCCATTATCTTCTATCTTCCATCATTTCTCGCGAGAATTCAGCTATAATTCTTATTGCAGTTCCCATAAACATGATGTGTTGTTTTTTCCTCTGGTTGCTTTTAATATTTTTTTTTTTTTTTTTTTTTTTGCGGTACGCGGGCCTCTCACTGTTGTGGCCTCTCCCGTTGTGGAGCACAGGCTCCGGACGTGCAGGCTCAGCGGCCATGGCTCACGGGCCCAGCCGCTCCGCGGCATGTGGGATCTTCCCGAACCGGGGCACGAACCCGTGTCCCCTGCGTCGGCAGGCGGACTCTCAACCACTGCGCCACCAGGGAAGCCCAATATTTTTCTTTTTAATCATTGGTTTTCACTAGTTTGAAAATAAGGTGTCTAGATGTGTTTATCTTTGTGTTTGTCTTGTTTGAGATTCATATTTTTGGAAGGGGTCTGTTGATGTCTTTTTATCAGTTTGGAAATGTTTTAGGTATTTTCTCTTTAAGTATTTCTTCTGTCTCATTCCTATCTCTTTCTGGGACTTCAGTTACACATATGTCAGATCATAAAATATCGTCCCACAATATTGCATACTCTATTATTGTGCATTTCTTTTTAAAATTTTTATCTTTGAGTTAATTAACTGGTTCTTTCTTCTGTAGGTCTAGTCTGGAGTTAAGTCACTTTAATGAACTTTTTATTTCTGATATTGTATTTTCAGTATATAATTTCCATTTGGTTCTTTAAAAAAGTATTTTTTTCTACTGTGCTGAAATTTCACATCTGGTCTTCTATTTTGTCCATCTTTTTCTCTAAATTCTATCAGAATCCTGTTAACTGTTTCAAAGTCTTTGTTAAGTTCAACATCTAAATCATATGTGGTCTGCTTCTGATTAATTTTTTTCTGTTTGTTTGGTCATATTTTCATACTTTTCGTATGCTTATTAATCTGATTGGATTGGTTAATCTGATTGGATTGGTATGCTTATTAATTCTGATTGGATATTGAATATTTTGGATAATAAACCTTATCCAATTAATCAGATTAATCTTATTAATCTGATTGGATTGGTATGCTTATTAATTCTGATTGGATATTGAATATTTTGGATAATAAACCTTCTGTATTATGTTATCTTTTTCTAAAGAGTGTCAAATTTTGTCCTGAAAGGCTATTAATTTGCCAGCATAGTCCCTTGATCTTTTGGAGGCTTGGTTTTGGGGTTTGTGTGTGGATTCTTGTTTTGGTTTTCGTCCGTATTCCCATGCCATAGACTTTAGTCAGGATATGTGTTTCTTACTCCTAAGGTGTTGCCATTCTAGAGTTTCAATGGAAAGCCAAAGTATCTATCAAGCTCTGTTAGCCAGGTCAGACTTGATCTACAAACTCCCTGCACTACTAAGCATCTGCGGATAGAGTTTTTTTTTTTTTTTTTTTTTCAGTTCTTAATCCTTTCAGCAGCTGCTTTCAGCTGTGTTCCTTAGATTCTCAGCAAAACCACATGCAGTTTAGGTGTAAGCCAAAGATTTGCGAGACATTTCTATGCAGGTTTTAGAGTATTTCCTCTGTGTCTCCTTACTCTCTGAAATTTTTCTTCCAATTTACTGCTCTGCTAACAGCCCTAAACTTCAAACTTTGTGTTCTCTTCCCAATAGGATATTGTTTACTGGTTTGTTTCTATTCTATCTCTAGATTGCAATAAGCCTGAGAATGTTCTCAAGGGAAAGCTCAACGAATTATGGTGCTCACCTAGCATACTTCCTTTCCCTTCAGGATTATATCTTCTTCAGTTTTTCATGCTTTTGGATTGTACAATGATGCCTTCAAACAGTTGTTGTTTTATATTTGTGTAGAGTTTATAATTGTTACTACAGAAAGTTTAATCTGATACAACCTGTTGCACCATGAAGGGAAACAGAATCTCACCATAAACTAGTATCTAATATTAACTGACTTCCTGTCCTTTGCCATGTGCTGTGTAGGAGATTTACATATATGAACACTAATTCACATAACAATGGTACAAGGTAGGTATCATCATCATCATCATCATCATTTCACAAAATAAGAAACTGAAGCAAACAGTGAAAGTTTATAAAGTAAGGGACAGATGCAGGATCCAATGTCATATATGTTAAATATAAAACGTGTTATTTTGACTATTCCAATGATTCTCAAATTTAGAAGTAGATTGAAATTTCCTGGGGAGCTTTAAAAATGCTAGTGCCTTGGTTCTAACTCCAGAGATACTTTATAACTAGCCTTTGCTATTATCCAGCTATTGAGATTTTAAAATTTCCACCAATGTTTCAAATGTGCAGTTAAGATTAAGAACCACATACTTTTTTTTAAATTGAAGTATAGTTGAAGTACAATATTATATAAGTTACAGGTGTGCAATATAGTGATTCAGAATTTTTAAAGGTTATACTCCACTTATAGTTCTTATAAAATATTGGCTATATTCCCTGTGTTGTACAATATATCCTTGTAACTTATTTTATACATAATAGTTTGTACCTCCTAATCCCTACCTCTGTATTGCCCCTTCCCTGTTCCCTCTCTCCACTTGGTAACCACTAATTTGTTCTCTATATCTGTGAGTCTGCTTCTTTTTCGTTATACTCACTAGTTGTATTTTTTAGATTCCACATATAAGTGATGTCATACAGTATTTGTTTTTCTCTGTCTGATGTATTTCATTTAGCATAATACCCTCTAAGTTCATCCATGTTGCTACAAATGGCAAAATTTTATTCTTTTTTTATGGCTGAGTAGTATTCCATGTGTGTGCCTACACACACACACACACACACACACACATATACAAACTACATCTTCTAAAAAAATATCATATTGTAGCTTTCCTGTTACATCCCTAAATAAGATAAAAACATTCTTTGGAAATATACAGAGTTCCAGTCAAATAATAGTTTTATGCCTATAATTTAGAAACACAATCTGATGCTTATGTTGATTACAGACCAGGGCAAAGAAACTTTTTTTTAAAAAAGGTCATATTATCAGGGGAAAGGAAGTAGCATTTATTGAATACCTACTATGAGTTAGGCACTGTGTTAAATGCTTTCCTGAATTTCATATAAACTACTAATTACAAGTCCGTGGTACAGTATAATGAGTTGAGTTGTCCCCCCCAAAGATATGTTCAAGTCCTCACCCCTTAGCACCTGTGACCATAACCTTATTTGGAAATAGGGTCTTTACAGATGCAATCAAGTTAAATTGAGGCACACTAATAAGGGTAGGCCCGGAATCCTATGACTGGTGTCATTATAAGGAAAAGGAGGGGCAGATTGGATACAGTCACTGAGGATACACACAGGGAAAAAAGTTCTGTGGTGACAGAATCAGACTTTGGAGTGATCCAGTTACAGGCCAAGGAATGCCAAAGACTACCAACAACCACCAAAAGCTGGGAGACAGACATGGAACAGATTCTACACCAGAGGCTCCAGAAGGAACCAACCTTGCTAACATCTTGATTTTGGACTTTTGGCTTCCTGAACTGTGAGGGAATAAATCTCTGTTGTTTTAAGTAATAAACGAAACAAACAAAAAAGCTCCAAACAAAATCCACTTTGCTGTGCCATGCTTCCTGTGATACTACTAAATCTTAAAAGCAAGCCAGTTCCTATTAATTTTATTTTTTCTTTCTAAATAATTATAGAATGGAAAGATGTTTCATGTCTTTAATATTCTGATATCCTGGTATTTAACAGTGAAAGAAAGCCTTCTTGATTATTTTAAATTAGTTTTTTTTTAAAGCCAATCTATTACTAAGGGTTTTGTGCTATTATCTATATGATCATACTGTTTATGAATATACCTAATACTTTTATTTACCATCTAATAACAATTTTCTATTTGTTCACTTGTTTTGTGTTTAAGAATAGGTAAGTTTCCAAGAACTGTTGGGATATTTCTTACCTTTGTTAATCAATGTAAAGGAAATAAACAGGCAATAATTAGAATAAAAGCTAACATTCCCATGTGAAGCCACTTGTTGATGTTTTTTGACTCACTGTATTTAGTGGCTACATGATGGAATACAGAGCAGCACACTGTGGAAGATGACGGGTTTAAATGGAGAGTTTGGGGACTTCAGTTTCAGATATTAGCCTGGTTTGTGTGACCTGACAGACTCTCAACTTCTCTAGCCCTCAGTTTTCTACTCTATAAAATTTACAACTGAGGCCCTTTTAGCTCCAAAGATTTAAAATTAATTTCCTGTCAAAATACGCTTTCTTTGCTTGCTGTCATGTGACTAGAACAATTACTAGAATAAGACATATATGCAAACATCAAAAGTAAAAGTATACCATTGGAACAAGTTTTTAACTCACTTATATCAGTGAATAAGCTCTATTATAGACTGATGGTTTGGAGGAAAAGTTGATGCTGCTAAAAGTTCATTTCATCAGAGAAAATTCCAGGTAGAGTTGGCTCAATGAATGCAGAGGATATGAAGAACAGTGATAAAATTTAATAAATATCTAACGAGTCACATCTAACCCTTTGTGTCACGAGGGGACCAAACATGTCTTTGTTGGGAAATCTCATGACACTCCACCGTGTTTTCACCTGGCAAGTAATGCCGGCACAGTAATCACCCACATTCAAGCCCTTCTTTCCAGAATGGTAACAGTGTGATTTGCTTTAGTCAGGATTGCTATTCTTACTGGGGGAGCTATGACTGGGATAAAAAAGGTAATTAAGCCCACCAAGAAAGGCTGATTTTGTTGGCTGGCCTAGGATTTGGCCTAGGATTTGGGAAACAATAGATGGGACAATAATGTGGTGCTTGGGAGCAGTTTTGCTTTGATATGGATATCATTCATAGGTTGAGCACAAAGCTATTTTCACTGGTAGTTAAACTTTTGGCAATTGCTGATCAGTAACAGAGAACTGGATGTCCTACTGAAGTAGCATGGTTCAGTAGGCAGAATATCGATTGAATTAGCGTGTAAAACTATTTGTACCAAAGTGTGTCTATTTTGCTATTGACTGGCCTTGTGAATTTGTTTTCATCCTTCAGCATCTTGGTGTATGTGTATGTGTACTGGTTTGCTTAGGGATGTAGATGCAGGAGATAGGATATCTTTTATAAGATGAGTTTGAAATATGATAACAAAATATTTAAAGGATTAACCTAAAGAGGTGGTCAAAATAAAAAAAAATCATTCAGAAAATAAAAATGATAAAGAATATGAGAAAGCTGAATCACAGCATACGTTTATGTAAAGATATTCAAGAAAGAATATTTGTGATGTTTGAGAGCCCTATCTTAAGAACAGCAATGTAACAAAGGATAATGAGAGAATGTAGCAAAGGATAGTTAACTGATAGATTTGCTAGTATATTATATATTGCTTTACTTTTGCAGTCTTTGGATAGTTTAGTTTCAGTTATACATGTTCAGCTCTCTGGTTTGTAAATCCATATTGCCAGCTTCTAAGTGAAATCCAAGGCCATATTCTTTGAATATGTCTTCCAACATAGAACTTTGCACAGCGCACTTCCATTTTTCTAACTGTATTTGGGATAAGTGCATGGTAGGAATCTCTGTCTTCCTTGTGTGTGTGTGTGTGTGTGTGTGTGTGTGTGTGTGTGTGTGTGTGTGAGAGAGAGAGAGAGAGAGAGAGAGAGAGAGAGAAGGAGAGGGAGAGAGGAATTTGATCCTTTACTATTAGGCAACTATTTTTATGTACCGTCATTTTAAGAACAAATATACAAGTTAAATGTAATCTAGGTGATATTGAGAGTAACATGGCTAGACAGTGATAATTCCAGAATCCTTTAGACCAGGGGTATTTAAAGGTTTTACAGAGAAGTAATCTTGCTTATACTTTTCCATAAAATAGGGGAATCTGTTTTAAGTTTGGACTAAACAAATAGTCTCTTTTCTTGATTACTTGCCATAAGGGTTCAAGTTTAAACCCTCTGTTCTAGAATGCAAGTTTACAGAACCTGGAATAGGGGAAGAATAGGTATGCAGGAGGTACAGCCCCAGAGGCAGATAGTCAGAACAAAGTACTCTGCAGGGAAAAAGAAAGATTATGGTATTATGAAATGCCAACTGCAAGATGGAGAACCAGGAAAGCCTGCAGTATAATTCAATCAAAGTAAACAAGCTGAGAACTAGGGGAGCCAAAGGTGTAATCTCCAGTCTGAGGCCAAAAGCTTGAAAAACAGGGTAGGGAACCACTGATGAAACTACTGGAGTCAGTCGACCTGAGACCCAGAAGCTCTGATGCCTGAGGGAAGGAGAACTTGGAAGTCCTAGCTCAAGAAAGGAAACAGTAAATTTGCTCACCCTCTTCATGTTCTCCTGGGGCCTTCACAGTTTGGATGGTGCCCACCAAAAGTGAGGAGGGTGGATCTCTTACTCAGTCAACTGATTCAAAAACAAATATCTTCCAGAAATACCATTAAAGACACACTCAGAAATGTTGTTTACCAGCAGTCTGAGCATTCTTTAAACCAGTTAAATTGACAAATATAATTAACAATCACAGTGCAAAAAACACCCTTATTTTCTCATCATTCAGATGACGAGAAGTATGAGATATAGGTATTAGAGCGGATGCGCTCCCTCAGGAATTCAAAGAGGTGATTCAGATCAAAGGAACCACTTCTGGAGGGCCCCCGATCCAACAACACTGGTGCCTTTCAAAGTAGAGACCGAGGCACCGGGGATAGTACAGCCAGAGCCAAGGTCATGCCAGGACACAGCCGGACGGTGGGCAGGTGCAGCCCAGGAGAGAGGCATCACTGAACAACGAGTCGGCTCGCAACCCCATCAGGCAATTTCCAATCTCCAGAAGGGTGAGAAAATAAATACACGTGTGTTACCGCAAGCCTCCAGGCTGTGGTGTCTTCGGATGGGGACACGCTAGCCCACTAAGGCAGACACCTTGGGAAACAGTGTGGCAGTTTCTTACAAAATAGCACACGCTCTATACAATCCAGCTCCTTGAGGTTTACCCAAAAGAGGAGAACATTGGTGCGAGCACAGGGCAACCTGCACAGAGACGTTAATGGAATCTGCTTTCCAAACTGCCGGAACTCAGCAGCAAACAAATGCCAATTGGTGGGGAAGAAAGGTCAGTGAACTGTGGTCCATTCAGAAACTGGACTAGTATTCGGCACTAGAAAGAAAAGAGTCAGCAGGCCTACAAGAGACGTGGAGCTCCAAAGTCCTACTGATGGAGCGAAAGAAACCAATGTGAAACGGCTAGAGACCTCAGCATTCCAATGAGAGGGACACTGTGGGAGGGGTTAAGCCACGGAGACCATGGAAACGAGTCAACAGGGATTAGGGTGGAGGAAGGGAGGGCTAGGCGGAACACAGAGCAGGTTGAGGGCAGGAAAGCCAAGCCTTATGTGCAATACTCTAAGGGTGGATGCAAGACATGATAAGGGAGGGGTCAAAATCCATGGAATATACAACAGTCAGTGTGATGCCTAATGGAAACTATGGACCTTGGGGGAGGAGGATGTGTCAAAGGGGGTGCATCCCGTAAAACAAATGTTCCCCCTGCGGTTCTGGATGTCAATGGTGGGGGAAGACCTGCCTGAAGATGGGGGTAGGGACTAGGGTGGATAGGGGATGGGTCCATTCGGTTTGACCCCAAGGAAACCCGAAAATGTTTGAAAATACAAGAGTATTTAAAGAGGAAGAGGGACTTCCCATGAGGCCCACCTACCTATTTCCATGTCTATGACCTGGGGGAGAATATGGCCTGGGTCACAATGGCCTGGCACAAAAGGCCGCCTCAGGAGTGACCCTCCGGGCTTTCTGTATTCCCCTCTGCAGGCCAGCGAGTTCTGAGGTGCACCCGAGAGAGGACTTGTTGCCTACTGAACTGGGTTCTCTGGCGGGTCCTGGAAGGCTTTCAAAAAGCCAGCTTTCAAGACCTGTCTTCTTCTGAGGGTCCTTCGCCAACAAATGTGAAACCTTCAGAAACTCTGTAGCAGGAGGAAGTCTGGGCGGCCAACCCTCGGCCCGCCCCTTCCCTTGTGCGTGGGAGGAGCCCAGCCCCCCGAGGGCTGAGGAATCACCTGACTTCCGGGTGGACGTGGCCCCAGCCCCAGAGTGCTATATAAAGCGGCTGGGACCTTACTGTTGTCTAGGGATCCTGCCCCTGAGGGGACTGCAGCCGGAGGGAGGTTCTCCGCGGCGGACTCTGCAGAAGAAAGGACCCAGAGCGAGAGCTTTCTGACCTACGGGCTTTCAACCAGTCAGTGGGGCTTGTTTAAGGTGCCGAGTTTGCGGGCATTCGTTATCCACGCATAGAAAAGGTATCTCCAAGGGCAACTGTCTTTGCATTGTGAGAGGCAGTGGAAACCTGTGTTTCTGTGTGTGTGTGTGTGTGTGTGTGTGTGAGCGTATAAATACAGCAGCAAGGCTGACCTTCCCTCGTCTCGTCTTTGTCATTGCAGGTCGCCGATCAGACGAGCCCAGCCCGAGCCCCTGCATCTTGCGGCGCTGGGATGGCCGAGGCCAGCGCGTCGCTCCCAGGCAAAGGTCGGGTCACAGGTGTGTCGGGTGAGGGAGGAGTGGTGCCCTTGGACCCCAGCCCCAGCTGCCTGGACCGAATCCCGCGGGACCGATTTGAGGAACTGAGGAAAGCCTGTGACGAGGAAGGCGAGCTCAGGCGTCAGGACGGCCCGCGTCCAAGGGCAGGTGAAGAGGCAGACTCCTCGTCACGTCCTCCTGCAGCCAAGAGACGGAAAGTGGCCACCAAGGGGAAGAGACCCGGGAAACGGGCAGTGGACGAATTGGAGGCTCAGAAGATGAGAACCCTCGTGTCTTCTATGAGCCAGGAGCAGCTGGACCGTTACGAAGTGTATCGCCGATCAGCCTTCCCCAAGGCCACCATGAAGCGTCTGATCCAGACCGTGGCCGGCTCGACGGTGTCCCAGAACACGGTCATTGCCATGTCCGGAGTGGCCAAGGTCTTCGTCGGGCAGGTGGTTGAGGAGGCCCTGGACGTGTGTGAGAAGTGGGGGGAAACGCCCCCACTCCAACCCAAGCATATGAGGGAGGCTGTTCGGAGGTTACGCTCCAAGGGGCAAATCCCCGGCAGCAAGCACAAGAAGATCCTGTTCTTCTAGGCCAGAGCCAGCAAAGGCCTGTCGCTGAGGAACCAGTCCCGCTGGCAGAGCAGCCTCCTGACTCTGAGACTTTGCCCCACCCATGCAGCTCCTGTATCTCAGGCCACCGGGGATTTCCCCAGGATGGATAAACAGAAGAAAATTGGAGAGAGAAGATCCACCACACCTCCAGCTGCTTCTCTGAAAAGACCAAGAACACCCAGAAGCCTCTAGAAAGCTGGAGGAATCATCAGAAAAGAGAGAAGACCCAGTGTACGCGTATCAGAAACGAAACGTGAAACATGGAACATCACTCTGGAACCCGTGGGCAATGGAATTGTAAGAAAGGGATGTTGTGAACGGTTCCGCGCCCATCCATCTGATAAGCCAGAAGAAAGGAACCAATACCTTGAGAGACACCCCCTGCCACAACACACCCACGAAGAAACAGACCTCTGCAAAGGCCTCTACCTGTCATAGACATTGAATCTGTACTCAACAACCATCCCTATCCCAGAGTACCAGGCCCAGAGGAGTTCACTTATGGATTCTAGCAAACACTTAAAGCAGAAATTATACCGCTCCTCTACGATCTCTTCCAGGAGGTGGGAGCTTAGGGAATTCTTCCTAACTCATACCATGAGACCAGCCTTAGCTTCATCCCGTGACCCAAGGCATTCCCAGAGAACTAGACATGACAATCTCTCACACAGAGAGATGCCAAAACCCTGAATCACCTTTCAGCTAACCACATCCAGCCATGGGTAAGAAGAAGCATAGATGGCTGGAGTTAGTGAGACTGATCCTAGGTATCCAGGGAGGGCTCAGCCTTCAGACACCCTTGGATGGGATCCATGACCCATGCACAGGCCAAGGGAGAAAAATCACAGGACCCTACCAAGAGATAAGACAAAAGCCTCGGACAAAGTCCCACCCTCACCCACTCCTGATCAAACTAGGAAGGCAGAGGACTGTAGCTTGATCAGGAACCTCTTGCAAAGAGCTGCAGCTTGTCAGCACTCTTGCAAATGGTGAGGAAGGAACTCGAAGCTCTCCCAGCAAGATCCTGGGAAGAGGCAAGCATCTGTCTTCTCATCACTCGTTTCCTACCTGGGGCCGGAGGTCCTAGCTAATGGCCGAGGTCAGGCAAAGTTTTAAAAGGCTTAGCGATCGGGAAGAAAGCATCAAAGCATCTTCATCTGTTTGCTGATGGCCTATCAGAAAGCAGCAGACTTATGTACCTTCATTCCCATTGTACCCTGCAACCTTGCTAGGATCAATCACTTGTCAATCCCAGGAGGGTTATTTCCGCCCTGAGTTTTGGTCGAGTTTTTCTGGTTTTCCTACATAATGGTGTAGGAAATCTGTTGAACCAACCCGCTTTGATTCATTCTTCCCAAGGCCTGTGCGTTTGATTAGCTTGGCCTGACGTAGAGCATCAGCTAGGACTGACGATCTGAGAAAAGAACCCTCGTTCACTGCTGCTGAGAATGTGAAACTGGACAGCCACTGTGAATGGATAGAGGGGCATGCCCCGCGACAAATTCATCTCTTGAAGCCCAAACTGCCAATGGGACTCTATTTGGGGCTAGGGCCTTCAGCAGAGCAAATACGGTCAAAGAAAGCACTCTGGCGAATTAACATATACACACTACTATAGATAAAATAGATAACCAACAAGAACCTACTGTATAGCATAGGGAAGTTTACTCAACGTTTTGTAATAACCTGTAAGGGAACACAATCTGAAAAAAATATATATAAGTATGTATAACTGATTCACTTTGCTGTACACCTGAATCTAACACAGCATTGTAAATCTATTATACTTTTATTTTTTAAAAAAAGATCTCATAACACATTTGTATTCCTGCCAGCGTGTTTGTCAAACCTCCAACAAAGGCAGCTCGTTAGTAGAAATGATCTCTTTGACCATGTTATAAAATATTTTTTCTTTCTTTTTATTCCTATTTCCTTAAACATATTTCAGTCACTGTGTAGATTTTCTGCTTCCTTTAGTAGATTATGACTACCTTGAAGGAAGTATAAGGTATTTATTTTAGGATTCCCATGGCCCTTAAGGAAATGCCTTAAACATAGATACTCATTGAATCAATCTCCTGTAACTTTTAAATACTGATTACTTCCTATGTGGTAATAATTAGATCAGAGCAGTTATAGGGATCTTAATTAATTTGGGGGTGGAGTTTTTTGTTACTTTGAAGTAGGCTATTAAGGATTGATAACAAAACTTTTAACACAGTAAAATAGATAAAAATAGACATTAACAGAAATAGCTTTAGACATTAGTTTGTAAATAATATGAAGCTCATCCATGAAAACTAGGTACTATAACACTATTGGTCAATAAACTGACTTTATTATGTGAGTGAAAATATTTTCAAAAAGATAAGTGAAACATTTAGCTGAGTTTCTATTTAATTTTCTGCTACCAATATATTGTGCAAGGCAAAATATCAAATGCAAAAACATGATATGGTGAACCAAAAAAAAAAAAAAAAAAAGCAAAACCTCTCTACTCTTTATTTATCCATCCCATTGCCTCTTTCCAGAATGGTTTTCTGGCAGTTTTGAAGGTTAAGAAAAGCTACATTGTAGGTAATTAGCTCCTAGATTCTGCTTTGTGGAATCACTTTTTGGCCAATGTTTAATAGGTGCGGCATTTAAAAAGTGCCTTTTAGCCAAAGAAGGTGGGAAAATGATGCATACTTTATAGTTCCTTTTGGGGGATCACAATAATCGTTAGCATATTAAGTGATACAGGATGATTTGAGGTACAAATGATCTGTTTAACTTTTTTAATGCTGTTTCTTCCATACTGATTTGACTATGAAGCGTGTTCTACCTCATATCATCAAGCTATTATGTATTATTGTATATATTTAATCTGGAATCATGCATGCAAAGACACACCCATACATACACACATTGAAGAATAGGCTTCCAGAGGTCAACTTTTTGGATTTGCACATTGGTACTGGCACTTGCTCTGTGACCTTGAAGAAGATTTCTAACCTCTCAGTGATTCAGTTTTCTTCCTTTAAAGTGAGGTTAACAGTAATGTTGTGAATATTAAGTGCATTATTTCATGTTATGTGTTTAGAAAAGTACCTGCTATATAATGAATATACAATAATGTCAGTTTCTAGAATAATTATTATTATATTATTACATTTGTTGATAGCTTACTTTAAAAAATGTGATGTGTACAACTTTCTTTATCTTACTTTCCTCAATCAGTTATCATTTTAAATCAAATGATTTACCTTAAGTCAATGTCTTTATATTATTCTATGGTGTGAGTATGTCATAAATCATTCAGCCATTCTCTTCCTAATCAACTTAAAAAAAAATTTCCAGTGTTTTACCATTGCGAATAATACTAAAATAAACATCTTATGTTTGTTTATTATGTTTGAATATGTATGTTTTTCTGTCTTGTATTTTTCCCCTTTAAAAAATTAAAAAAAAATTCTTAACTGTGGTAAAATATACATAACATAAAATTTACCATCTCAACCATTTTTAAGTGTAGGTACATTCACATTTTTGTGCAACCAATCTCCAGAACTTTCTTTATCTTGCAAACCTGAAGCTCTGTACCCATTAAACCATAAATCTACACTACCCCCTCCCCTGCCCAGCCCCTTGAAACCACCCTTATCCTTTTACTATAAATTTGACTACTCTGAGTACCTCATATAAGTGGAATCATACAGTATTTGCCTTTCTGTGACTGGCTTGTTTGACGTACCATAATGTCCTTCAGGTTCATCTGTATTGTAACGTGTCAGAATTTTCTTCCTTTTAAGCCTGAATAATATCCTATTCTACATATATGCTACATTTTGTTTATGCATTCATTTGTTAAAGGACTTAGGTTGCTCCTACATTTTGGCTATTGGAGTAATAATGTTATGAACACGGCTGTATAAATATTGCTTCGAGACCCTGTTTTCAATTCTTTTGAGTATAAATCAAGAAGTGGAATTTGGGGGTCACATGATAATTCTGTTTTCAATTTTTTGAGGAACTGCTACACTGTTTTCCATGGCTAAGGCACCATTTTACTGTATTGATTTTTATTTCTATTGGGTTTCTCTTAACGTTTTGAGCCCTGAGTGGATTAATAGCTTTAAGAGATTATTTGTATAGGAATAAGAAAAAAAATGGTAACAGGACCAGTGAAATCTAGAACATATGGAATCACCTAGGAAAGAGTCTAGAAGGACTGGGTTTAGAATTGATGCAGCTACTGTCTAATACATCATAAATAGTTCTTGGTAATTAATCTCTGCTGTAGGAACTAAAAGGCCAATCTTTTGACATTTGTGGGTACAATAATTATATTGTCATATGTTCATGGGTGTCTGAAGGAGCTTTCTACCTGAAACTGTCAGTATCTTTGCTATTGACAGCAGTAGTTTCTTATCAAGATCCAGAATTTATTTTTGAAACAGATGTTTTATTTTTCTTATTCTTTGTCTTTCTGTGCTCTAGGTTTTAGATATACATATCAGCATATAAATAAATTTTGTTAGCTCACATGGCTTACTTATTATATAATATCAAGTCCATTAAGTGATGTACTCTAAACAATATTTCTAAATTATGTTATAAAAATAATTTCTATTCAGTAGCTACCAGAAATCAACAATATGACAGATCTCAGTTTTGAAAAGTCTTAATTACTACTTATCAGAATAGATTCAGAACCTATCAATGTATGTACATTTGCTTATCATTGAGACTGTAGGATCAAGCAGTGCTTCTCAAGTCTTAGTGCCCATGTAAATCACTTGGAGGACTTGTTAAAATATCAGTTCTGACTCAGTAGGTATGGGGTGGAGCCCAGGATTCCTTATTCCAATTAAGCTCCCAGGTGATGCGGCTGCTCCTGGTCAGCAGACCACACCCTGAATAGCAAGGCTAGAGGACCAACAGACATCTGATTCTTATGGCACAAAACAAGTCAACGTTTTTAGCAGCTTTTAATCTAAGAATTATCTCTGTTGGGAATGGATTTTTTCCTAAGGTCAGAAAATTCATTTAACTCTAACTTGTTCAGTTAAGTTGATTCTCTTTTGTATCTCTCTTCTCATACCATAATCACTAAATTCTTCTCCTTAACTCCAGTCAACAAATTTCTTTCTTTGAATGTCTAATTTTTTCTGTTTGGTACTATACTACTTTGTTTCTCTGATCCCCTATCTCGATAATATCTTGTTATCAACACTTCAACTTTGAACAGACTTGATACATTCAGCTAAAATATATATATATATATATATATATATATATATAATGGAGATTTTTTTTCTTTATTGAGAAACTTAAGACTTGGGTACATCAAATAAAACCGATTTCTGGGAGAAAAAAAAATCAAAACCCACAATAGAAAAAATGTTAACACTGTCTGAGACATATCAGAATCGAGAAAATATATAGAATTATGATAAAATATTGTGGTAGAATTCTTATATGGTAAAGAATCTCTATTCTTATATGAAGATTATCTACACCTGATGATATGGGAGTGATATTGCAATATTGCACTATTCATCTTATGGAGATACTGCATTTATCAAGATTTTCCAACATGCAATTATTTCAATTAGATTTTAGAATTCAGAATTTAATTCATTTCATCATATAATGTCAATACTAGTACTCATGAAAAAAATGGAAGAATCATGTTTACCAAAGCATAGACCTGGCTATCAGGAGTCGGACAGAATTTCCTGACTTGGGAATTCTCAAAGATCTGGAGGAGTTCAGATGTTGAATCCTGGTTTGGGGACCTTACTGCTTTGCAAGAGGAGACTGAAAATGATGTTGGGTAGTACAGAATGCAATAAAAAGACACGAGACTGCCATTGACCTTAGGGGTAAATGTGAGGCACCAGCAGCAGAGTTGACCACTTTAATAAACAGTGAGTAGAAGTTCAGCTCATTTAGAGAAGAAAAGTCAAAGAAAGTATGAGTCGATGCCTACTCAATTCTGAGTGTCTCCTTTACTATGGGGTTTGATCTTTCTACCAACCCTTCCTACTTTCCTTTTTATCCTGTGACTCTATCTTTCCCCTCTGTTCTTCTTTATCTTTTTTCTCCTCTTCACCTCTGTAGTCATCATTGCAACATCAATACTCTTCTTGTTATTACAAAGGAAATCACAGTTATGAAGTAGGATGTGAGTCTCATGAAAGCTATTTTTGATTAACTGATTCTAGTGACATAGATATTTTCCAAATAGATCTTGGCCTGAAATGTATTGATTTGGAAATTAACAGTAGTTAAGAAATATCTTTATTAATGTATACTTGTGGACTCAGAACTCAGAAGTATAGCTTGTAACAATGGAAACATTTCACACAGGACAAATGCATTATAATGAAAATTTTAAAAAAAGACCACTAACTTTGAGAACTTATAGCAAGGTGTCTCTAATTCTTAATATGAAAAGATATAAAAAAAGCTATTTGGTCAGTATGAATATAAACTATCACAGTTAATATTTTTACATCGCTATTAGACCTAAAATATGGTGTTTAGAACCTAAGCATTTCTTACTTCCTAATTATCCTATTTACAGTAGAACATAAAAGTCATTTAAAGATTATATGGACATTAATTCTACACTTTACTTTCAGTAAAACATTTTTGGTTTATTTTTTCCCATGTAGATGAATAATAATGAAAACAATTACAGTCAGAACTAGATACACATGCACATCGTGTTTTAACTCAGAATAATTTAGTTCACTAGGTTTTTTAAGATAGTTTCTATGTATTTATAAATTACAGTATACATATAAATATTAGATAATATATATTTGTATTGATTTTTAAATGTTCAAATATTTCTAGGAGAAGAGTCATGAGATATTAGAAGAAAAATAACTAGAACAAACAGCAATATATTTGTTGTAAACTCTGGAAATCATAAAAGAGATCTTTTTTTGTGAGTTCTACTGAACATACCTGTGAAAAACAAAACATGAGCAGGGCTTAACTTCCGCAAATTTAGAATTAATCTCTCTAAATTTAACATCGTTCTACTGCAAGAATAAATTCTTATCTAACACATGCTAAGTATGTAAATAAACTCAATGTAAAAGCTTAAAAATTTTCAGCCCTTTCTCTTCCAAATCCCTTTAAGGCATTTTCATTTACGTTCAGCTCATGAGTTCTTCCTGGTCTCGCATTTTAAACTAGCCCTGTCACTCTGTATCAAATCAGCTTCTTCTACTTCCTGCGTAGCAGTTGTCAGTACTTGAAATGATCTTGTATACTGAGCAAGTAAGTATCTATCTAATCCAGGGGCAAATCTGAAGCTTACACAATTTTAGTCATCCTTTTAAAGAAAATAACTCAGAATTTTTAGTACAAATTAAATACAAGATCTCTTGGAAAGACCCTGGCAAATAAGATGCCCTGGTGCTTTGCTTTCTTATTTTCAGAGTAAATCCACATTCTTGTCTCACCTATTAGCTTGTAAGATTCCCCAAGAGCAGAGATTTTATGTCTTGGTCACTGCTATAGCCCCAGTACTTTGTATGTACTTAAAACACAGTTTTTGAATGAATTAAAGCAGGTGCATGCTCCAATCACTTCCTTCATTGCCTATAATTGCTTTTCTCTTAACAAAGACAAATTTCTGCTATCATAAATAACAGGGCACAGTGGTCCCGTATTAACTGTATTGTTTTACTTGTGTTCCTGTGTTTGTTTTGCTTTGGTGCTTTGTGGAAAAGCAATGAATTCTAATAAGGACTGCATTTTTCTGTTTAAATTGCACTCCAACATGGCATCTCTCATGATATAATGCCCTCTCACAGGTAAAGTATGACTGTGAAAGATTTAGCAAGATCATTTTTACTTTCCCTTTGAGGATTTTACAGGTATTTGCATTTATTTATTTTTTGCTAAATTTTATTTTCTGAGTTTTTTCCTTAGTGAGCATATATTGATTTTGTAATTTTAAAAAATGA
Organism: Orcinus orca; assembly: GCF_937001465.1. Classification (NCBI taxonomy): domain Eukaryota; kingdom Metazoa; phylum Chordata; class Mammalia; order Artiodactyla; family Delphinidae; genus Orcinus; species Orcinus orca. Next base: position 170,381,976 of record NC_064561.1, on the reverse strand, counting down.
AATGAATTATTTTAAAAAGAGTAAACTTAGTTCTCACTGTTTACCTGAAATATCCCCATTTTGGAGAACACCTTCACCATGTGAAATTCCTGATTATATTTCTTATGACTTTATTCTCATTTTTGCCTTCAGAGTGGTGGTGGTTTATTTGACACTACAGGTAGATATCTACTAAGAGTTGAAGTGCTTACTAGTGCACAGTTCTCAAGTCTGAATTTTGTAAAGATGAATTATTCTTCTTGTTCTTTGGAGACATCTTGAGATAACATGTGAAACAGCATTACTCTTACCTCTTGGAATACTAGTAACTACAGGGATGGGTGGGTCTGGACCCACAGCTGTTCTTATTCCATTTCTTCTCTGAAATATTTTAAAGGCTAACATTTTGCCAGTTTAGGCATACTTAATTTTAAGTAATTAACTTCAAAGCATCTGGGACAATGTGGTATGATTATCTGATCAGAAAGTTTCACTGCCCTTTCATTTATGCAAGTAAGATATATCAATTCAGGTAGTGTCTGAAGTGGAGAGTTACACATTTGGTATGAATGTGGAAGTGGATTGAAGCCTATGGCTTGGTGACCTCTGGGGATTAATTGTAGCCAATTTTAGCACTGTTTTTTTTATTGTTAATATCACTCAGAATGTTCCAGGCTAACTAAATTCATACCAACACTGTGAACTCATGCTGATACCAGCCTAAGAAGAGTATGATTAAGAAGCTCATCTACTGTCCCCCAAAAAAACAGATGAAAAATCATGTGCTCGACTCTAAGTTAAACAGAAATGACTTTAAGATTACTTATTTGATTTGAATTATCCAGAGCAGACTACTTCATTAGTCTTGTCAATCAACAGATTTTCTTTAGACATACTGGATTAAAACAGGGATATATAGAAAGCATAATCAATGAATATTTATTGGGGGTTTATAACGTAATCTGCTCATGAAGACAACAGTTTTCAAACATTAATTGAACAGAATTGGATGCCAGCGAATCAGACTTCGTCTACATTCAGTATTCTTTTTTTTTTTATTTATTTACTTATTTATTTTTGGCCGCGCTGTGTCTTCGTTGCTTCATGCGGGCTTTCGCTAGTTGCGTTGAGCGGGGGCTGCTCTTTGTTGCGGAGCACGAGCTCTAGGCACGCGGCCTTCAGTAGTTGTGGCTCGCGGGCTCTAGAGCTCACTCTCAGTAGTTGTGGCGCACGGGCTTAGTTGCTCCGCAGCATGTGGGATCTTCCCGGACCAAGGCTCGAACCCATGTCCTCCGCATTGGCAGGCGGATTCTTAACCACTGCGCCACCAGGGAAGCCCTACATTCAGTATTCTTGATGGAGCTTCTAAGAATTGTTTTTGAATTAGCAAATTGGAGCTCTATAATCTGGCATGATGGACCTGCGTCTTCAGGGAGTTATCAGTAGTTCTCATATTGTGGACGGAGGTGCAACAGAGAGGGCTCCACACCAGAGATTAAAATTGCACATATTTGCTTGTTTGTTGGATTTCTCTTTTTCTAATGTGAATGTTTGCTTGATATCTTATAGCAGTGATGGTGTAGAACAGTGGTTCTCAAACCTTAACATGAATAAAAATCATCTGGAGGGTTTTTCTTAAGAGGAATAGATAATTTCCATTTCTAACAAGATTCTTAATACTGATGGTCCAGAAGCCACACTTTGAGAAAAACTTGTATAAGGTATTGATGGACTAAAGATCACTGATACATGCAGTTTAAAAGTTATAAATCTATCAGATTCATCATTTTATATTTTTCTTGTTCAAAAATGAGAAGAGATAAATCCTAAAGGTTTTCTGCTAACAAAATGAAAAGGCTGTTCATATAGTTTCTGATATTGTAGAAATTAATTTGAATATGGTAAAATTTGACCACTAACTAGCAAAAATAAGGGAATTGTAGAATTGAGGATTTAGTTCTCATGCATCCTTCATCTAGTTACCTTTATGGTAATATCTTGCCTACTATATACAATATCAAAACTAGGAAATTAACATTAGTCCAATCCAAGGAATTTATTCACATTTCACTAGTTTTACATGCACTCAACTGCATATATATAAAGCTGTATACAATTTTATCACACGTATAGATGTGTGTAACCACCACTATAATCAAGACACGGAGCAGTGTCTTGATCTATCACAAAGATCTCTTTACCTCTTTATAGCAACATCCATCATCGTCGTCCATGTCCCTAAACCCTTAACCATTCATTTTTTGGAATGCGCAGGTACTATTTCTTGCTCTTCAGAGCTCACGTCCTTCTTATACTGACTAAGGTAAAATTTAAGGCTATGGGATTTCGGACAATCATATGGCCACCAGATGTGTAGTGAGCAGGTTTTAGTGCCACTTAAGGTAAAGTGGAAGCACTGATTTGTATATGATGGATATTTGTTTACATAGCAGGATAGAGTGGCAGTTACTGCTAAATGTAGGGCATACATTTCTATATTTTTCCACTGCTACAAAAAGAGTTAATTTTAGTTTTGAAAGGTCTGGCCAGTGCTTTAAAGTAGAATTTCTAAGAAGGTTTTTGCCTTCAACTCTCCTACACTCATCCAAAATATTCCAGATAAAAGGTACCAGAAACTCCATAAGTCTTACACGTCAGGTGGTTTTGATTAGAGGAAAAATGCCTGCCAGCTGCGTCCACACTATGACTAGTGCCGATGGGCTGTCACCATTAGTCTGGCACTAAGGTGAGAAGTGAGATTTTGGTGTCTCCGTCTCAAATAAAATTAGATCTTAACAGTAAGAGTTTAAGCAGTTGGGACCAATGTCTTTGCATAGTGAGGGGTATGCCCAGGGTGAGAGGACTGGATCTTAACAGCAGTATCCGGCAGCAGAGGACCCTGGTTTGGGCTCTTTCAGAAGGAGCAGCTATGTCTTCTGATAAGCTTTTGTATAAATCCAGTCATTGATCATGACACTGACACTTTGTGAACTGACTCCTTTGGCGTACTGCTCTAAGGCTTTGCAATGTTGTCTCCCTGATATTTGAGACCATAATAGAAAGCAAGGGACTGCATTACTATTTTCTTTAATTTTTACAACTTCCCCAAATCTATTAATATTATAGTGGCTTAATATTAACCCAAATGGACTAAACTAGGTAGGTAATACAGAACATTTTCACCCATTTTCTGGTCATTTTCTGGGGCTTGATGGTTTTCTTAAGTACAAAATTAGTTAAGTGCCTGAAACTCTGCATATAGATTTCCCTTGTCTCTTACTTCCGTCTTGCTCAGTGGTTCACAACATTTAGTGTGCCGAAAACTGAGGGCACAGGATTGTAGACACCAAACCTTGTACTGTGACTTATTGACAGTTTAAGAAACATTCAGTGGTAATTTTTTTTTTTACCATATAGGATTTTTATCTTGCTATTTAGGAGCCAAATTCCTGCCTAAGATGAGATTCCACTTACATAGTTTCACACATTATTTCTTGTGACTGTCACAACAATCCCATGAAACAGGAAAGGCAGACATCTCCATTTTGAGAATGGATAAATATGGCTGAGAACTTACATGGAAATAAGCTTTTGAAATGCTATGTATTAATCATTGTACTTTCCTTTTCTGCATTTCCTTGTATGTGATTCTTCCTCTGAGGAAGGAAACTTCCACTTTGCTTGAAGTTGAATTCTGATTGTTGTACCAGCAATGCAAGAAGAAGAATCAGTCAATATCTGTAAAAGCTCGATCTTGTTGAGAGCAGTACTGCTCACGAGACTCAAAAAAGATCCTTGAAGGAGGCAGGATATAGAGTTTAGGTCATAACACTGGATTGGAAAGGAAATAGAAAATATCTTAAGAGTTCGATTTGCTAGGAGACTAAGTCAGAACATCCTGTTTTCCCAGGAGTAGGAAAGAGCATTTGATGGGATTTGTCTTTGCAAGAGGCCCTTGGTGGTGTGGACCACACCTGACAGGCCCACTGAGAGAGTCAAGTCAGCACTGAGGAAATGCTGAGTTCCATCCAAAGTGGCCTACATGGATACTCCTCTTTTCAATGGCCAAGACATTCGGTAGCTCTAATTGTCACCTGTAGAAGGACAATATAATATGGAATGATAGGAAATCCCCTAATCTTAGTACTTAGGTGGAACAGAATAGTGGTGAGAGCCATCTCTTAAAATTCACATAGTTTGCCAAGGATGGAGGAAACAGGTAAACTGAGCAGGGATTTGCCTTCTTCCTCTGCAGCTCCTGCACTGCCTGCTCTACCACATCAGCTCTACCTGTTTGCTGAATATCAACCAAATAATAGAGGTATGTGAACGGCTATGTGAGATAGGGAATACAAAGCAGGACTCAGTGGGAGCAAGAGAACACACTTATGCTAATGTTTCAAAGACTCAGACTGGCTTAAAAGAGTCGCTATCTTCCTTAACATAGTGGCCAAAAAAGCACAAGTTGCTTTTAGCTCTGAAAATGCAAATTATCTCAGTCCTTATGCAGAGATTATAAAACATGGAATTATTGTTATTCTTTTTGATGTAATCCATGCAGCTTTCATCTGCCCAAACAAATAATGTTTTAAGCCATTAATATTTATCTCTTGCCTACAAATCTGTCCATTCTTTAAGGAACATTTATTGATTGTTTGCCAAGACTAAATGCTGAGGATACAAAGATAAATAAGATATGGTTAGATAAGGATTTAAAGAGGATATTATATTCAAGTAGCATATAAAAGGTAAATTACATATGTATTTCAGCAAACATTAAAGTAGAGGTATGGACAAAGTATTGTACTACAGTCATAGGAGGATGGAGTAACTGCTTCTGCTTGCTATTTGGTTTGGTACTTGAAAGATGAGTGAAAGACTGAAAGGTAGAGAAAGGGGAGATAATAGAAGAGAATGTTCCAGTAAAGAAAATGAGGACATGTAGACCTATAGCACAGTGTGTGTGGGGTGGAGTAATAGGAAATCCACCTCCAGAGGAAAGATGGGGGTAGATGGTGAAGGGCAATTTGGCCAAGCTATAAGGGTTTGGAGGTGATGATGAACTTGGATGACCCTCATTATTTCATCCGTGCTGACCTCTCTAACCTCACCATGGGCCACAGGTTTCCTCAAACTTTTTCAGTCCCATGAGCCTTCTTACCTTGGAGCCCTCATATATGCTGCATTTCTGTCTGAAAAGTATTTTTCACCTGACTGTCCTTTCTTGCCTTTGTCCACACGTATCATGCTTGGAAATCTGGTCCTTTTCATTTCTCAAGTTCAGTTTAATTCAGAAAGATCTTCCTTGCCCCTCTGACCAACCTAAAATACGTGGGCTTCCACTTGTTATTCTCGTTTTAATTTTTCTCATAATATTTATCACAATTTAGATGTATATAAACGATTTATAATGTACATAATCTATAATTATTTGTGTTACCTTGGTTTTTACTTTCATCTTAATTCCCCACCAAATCCTTAGAATACTTTTCCTTCTCTTCAATGTGTTTCAAAATACTATTACTCTGTTCAGATCCTAGTGCCCAGAGGAAAAATCAGGTTGGAGTATGAAATTTAGAATTATGTCTATAAAGATAAAATTTTTAATCCAGGGGAAGGGAAGAAATCACCTAGGAAGAAAATATAAGGGGCAAGAGAACTCGTGACATAGATTGAGGATCATGTAGACTCTGGTGGAAGATGGGTGAGGACCAGCTTGGATATCAATGACTAAGACATTAAGATGTCATAAGGACACCTGATTTGATTTCTTTTTTTTTAAATTTAATTTTATTATATTTTTTAAACAGCAGGTTCTTATTAGTTATCCATTTTATACATATTAATGTATACATGACAATCCCAATCTCCCAGTTCATCCCACCACCAGCCCCGCACCCCCCCCTTTCCTGCCTTACTGTCAATAGGTTGTTCTCTACACCTGTGTCTTTATTTCTGCCCTGCAAACCAGTGCATCTGTACCACTTTTCTAGATTCCATATATATGGTTTAATATACAATATTTGTTTTTCTCTTTCTGACTTACTTCACTCTGTATGACAGTCTCTAGGTCCATCCACACCTCTACAAATGAGCCTATTTTGTTGCTTTTTATGTCTGAGTAATATTCCATTGTATGTATGTACCACATCTTCTTTATCCATTCATCTGTCGATGGGCATTTAGGTTGCTTCCATGACCTGCCTATAGTAAATAGTGCAGCAATGAATATTGGGTGCATGTGTCTTTTGGAATTATGGCGTTCTCTGGGTATATGCCCAGAAGTGGGATTGCTGGGTCATATGGTATTTGTATTTTTAGTTTTTTAAGGAACCTCCATACTGTTCTCCATAGTGACTGTATCAATTTACATTCCTACCAAGAGTGAAAGAGGGTTCCCTTTTCTCCACACCCTCTCCAGCAATTACTGTTTATAGATTTTCTGATGATGCCCATTATAATTGGTGTGAGGTGATACCTCATTGTACTTTTGATTTGCATTTCTCCAGTGATTAATGCTGTTGAGCATTCTTTCATGTGTTTGTTGGCAATCTGTATATCTTCTTTGGAGAAATGTCTATTTAGGTCTTCTGCCCATTTTTGGACTGGGTTGTTTTTTTTTTTGATATTGAGCTGCATGAGCTGATTGTAAATTTTGGAGATTAATCCTTGCTTCATTTACAAATATTTTCTCCCATTCTGAGGGTTGTCTTTTCATCTTTTTTATGGTTTCCTTTGCTGTGCAAAAGCTTTTAAGTTTCATTAGGTCCCATTTGTTTATTTTTGTTTTTATTTCCATTTCTCTAGGAGGTGGGTCAAAAAGGATCTTGCTGTGATTTATGTCATAGAGTGTTCTGCCTATGTTTTCCTCTAAGAATTGGATAGTTTCTGGCCTTACATTTAGGTCTTTAATCCATTTTGAGCTTATTTTTGTGTATGGCATTAGGGAGTGTTCTAACTTCATACTTTTACATGTAGCTGTCCAGTTTTCCCAGCACCACTTATTGAAGAGGCTGTCTTTTCTCCACTGTATATTCTTGCCTCCTTTATCAAAGATAAGATGACCATATGTGCATGGATTTATCTCTGGGCTTTCTATCCTGTTCCATTGTTCTATATTTCTGTTTTTTTTTTTTTTTTTTTTTTGCGGTACGCGGGCCTCTCACTGTTGTGGCCTCTCCCATTGTGGAGCACAGGCTCCGGATGTGCAGGTTCAGCGGCCATTGCTCACGGGCCTAGCTGCTCCGTGGCATGTGGGATCTTCCCGGACCGGGGCACGAACCCGTGTCCCCTGCATCAGCTGGCAGACTCTCAACCACTGTGCCACCAGGGAAGCCCCTATATTTCTGTTTTTGTACCAGTACCATACTGTCTTGATTACTGTTGCTTTGTAGTACAGTCTGAAGTCAGGGAGCATGATTCCTCCAGCTCTGTTTTTCTTTCTCAAGATTCCTTTGGCTATTCATGGTCTTTTGTGTTTCCATACAAATTGTGAAATTTTTTGTTCTAGTTCTGAGAAAAATGCCATTGGTAGTTTGATAGGGATTGCATTGAATCTGTAGATTGCTTTGGATAGTATAGGCATTTTCACAATTTTGATTCTTCCAATCCAAGAACATGGTATATCTCTCCATCTATTTGTATCATCTTTAGTTTCTTTCATCAATGTCTTATAATTTTCTTCATACAGGTCTTTTGTCTCCTTAGGTAGGTTTATTCCTAGATATTTTATTCTTTTGGTTGCAATGGTAAATGGGAGTGTTTTCTTAATTTCACTTTCAGATTTTTCATCATTAGTGTATAGGAATGCAAGAGATTTCTGTACATTAATTTTGTATCCTGCTACTTTACCAAATTCATTGATTAACTCTAGTAGTTTTCTGGTAACATCTTTAGGATTCTCTATGTATAGTATCATGTCATCTGCAAACAGTGACAGCTCTACTTCTTCTTTTCCGATTTGGAGTCCTTTTATTTCTTTTTCTTCTCTAATTGCTGTGGCTAAAACTTCCAAAACTATGCTGAATAATAGTGGTGAGAGCGGGCAACCTTGTCTTTTTCCTGATCTTAGTGGAAATGGTTTCAGTTTTTCAGCATTGAGGACAATGTTGGCTTTGGGTTTGTCATATATGGCCTTTATTATGTTGAGGAAAGGTCCCTCTATGCCTACTTTCTGGAGGGTTTTTATAATAAATGGGTGTTGAATTTTGTCAAAAGCTTTCTCTGCATCTATTGAGATGATCATATGGCTTTTCTCCTTCAATTTGTTAATATGGTGTATCACGTTGATTGATTTGTGTATATTGAAGAATCCTTGCATTCCTGGAATAAACCCCACTTGATCATGGTGTATGATCCGTTTAATATGCTGTTGGATTCTGTTTGCTAGTGTTTTGTTGAGGATCTTGGCATCTATGTTCATCCATGATATTGGCCTGTAGTTTTCTTTCTCTGTGACATCTTTGTCTGGTTTTGGTATCAGGGTGATGGTGGCCTTGTAGAAGGAGTTTGGGAGTGTTCCTCCGTCTGATATATTTTGGAAGAGTTTGAGAAGTATAGGTGTTAGCTCTTCTCTAAAAGTTTGATAGAATTCACCTGTGAAGCCATCTGGTCCTGGGCTTTTGTTTGTTGGAAGATTTTAAATCACAGTTTCAATTTCAGTGCTTCTGATTGGTCTGTTTATATTTTCTATTTCTTTCTGGTTCAGTCTCGGCAGGTTGTGCATTTCTAAGAATTTGTCCATTTCTTCCAGGTTGTCCATCTTATTGGCATAGTGTTGCTTGTAGTTATCTCTCATGATCTTTTGTATTTCTGCAGTGTCAGGTGTTACTTCCCCTTTTTCATTTCTAATTCTATTGATTTGAGTCTTCTCCCTTTTTTTCTTGATGAGTCTGGCTAATGGTTTATCAATTTTGTTTATCTTCCCAAAGAACCAGCTTTTAGTTTTATTTATCTTTGCTATCATTTCCCTAATTTCTTTTTTAATTTATTTCTGATTCGATCTTTATGATTTCTTTCCTTCTGCTAACTTTGGGGTTTTTTTGTTCTTCTTTCTCTAATTGCTTTAGGTGTAAGGTTAGGTTGTTTCTTTGAGATGTTTCTTGTTTCTTAAAGTAGGATTGTATTGCTATCAACTTCCCTCTTATAACTGCTTTTACTGCATCCCATAGATTTTGGGTCTTTGTGTTTTCGTTATCATTTGTTGCTAGGTTTTTTTTTGATTTCCTCTTTGATTTCTTCAGTGACCTCTTGGTTATTAAGTAGTGTATTGTTTAGCCTCCATGTGTTTGTATTTTTTACAGATTTTTTTCCTGTAATTGATATCTAGTCTCATAGCATTGTGGTCGGAAAAGATACTTGATACGATTTCAATTTTCTTAAATTTACCAAGCCTTGATTTGTGACCCAAGTTATGATCTATCCTGGAGAATGTTCCATGAGCACTTGAGAAGAAAGTGTAATCTGATGTTTTCGGATGGACTGTCCTATAAATATCACTTAAGTCCATCTTGTTTAATGTATCATTTAAAGCTTGTGTTTCCTTATTTATTTTCATTTTGGATGATCTGTCCATTGGTGAAATTGTGGTGTTAGAGTCCCCTACTATGATTGTGTTACTGTCGATTTCCCCTTTTATGGCTGTTACTATTTGCCTTATGTATTGAGGTGCTCCTATGTGGGTGCATAAGTATTTATAAATGTTATATCTTCTTCTTGGATTGATACCTGCATCATTATGTAGTATCCTTCTTTTTCTCTTGTAATAGTCTTCATTTTAAAGTCTATTTTGTCTGATATGAGAATTGCTACTCCAGATTTCTTTTGATTTCCATTTGCAAAGAATATCTTTTTCCATCCTCTCACTTCTAGTGTGTATGTGTCCCTAGGTCTGAAGTGGGTCTCTTTTAGACAGTATATATAAGGGTCATGTTTTTGTATCCATTCAGCGAGCCTGTTTCTTTTGGTGGGAGCATTTAATCCATTTACATTTAAGGTAATTATCGATGTGTATGTTCCTATTACCATTTTCTTCATTGTTTTGCATTTGTTATTGTAGGTCTGGTCTTTTCCTTCTCTTGTGTTTCCTACCTAGAGAAGTTCCTTTAGCATTTGTTGTAAAGCTGGTTTGGTGGTGTTAAATTCTCTTAGCTTTTGTTTTTCTGTAAAGGTTTTAATTTCTCCATCAAATCTGAATGAGATCCTTGCTGGGTAGAGTAATCTTGGTTGCAGGTTTTTCTCCTTCATCACTTTAAATATGTCCTGCCAGTCCCTCCTGGCTTGCAGAGTTTCTGCTGAAAGATCAGCTGTTAACGTTATGGGGATTCCCTTGTGTGTTGTCTTTTTTCCCTTGCTGCTTTTAATTTTTTTTCTTTGTATTTAATTTTTGATAGTTTGATTAATATGTGTCTTGGTGTGTTTCTCCTTGGATTTATCTCTGTGCTTCCTGGACTTGATTATTTCCTTTCCCATATTAGGGAATTTTTCAACTATAATCTCCTCAAATATTTTCTCAGTCCCTTTCTTTTTCTCTTCTTCTTCTGGGATCCTTATAATTAGAATGTTGTTGCATTTAATGTTGTCCCAGAGGTTTCTGAGACAGTCCTCAATTCTTTTCATTCTTTTTTCTTTATTCTGCTCTGCAGTAGTTATTTCCACTCTTTTATCTTCCATATCACTTATCCGTTCTTCTGCCTCAGTTATTCTGCTATTGATTACTTCTAGTGTAGTTTTCATTTCAATTATTGTATTGTTCATCTCTGTTTGTTTGTTCTTTAATTCTTCTAGGTCTTTGTTAAACATTTCTTACATCTTCTCAATCTTTGCCTCCATTCTTCTTCCGAGGTCCTGGATCATCTTCACTATCAATAGTCTGAATTCTTTTTCTGGAAGGTTGCCTACCTCCACTTCATTTAGTGGTTTTTCTGGGGTTTTATCTTTTCTTTTCATATTGTCTTTCTTTCTGTGAATGTGGTTTTCATTCCACAGGCTGCAGGACTGTAGTTCTTCTTCCTTCTGCTGTCAGCTCTCTGGTGGATGAGGCTATCTAAGAGGCTTATGCAAGTTTCCTGATGGGAGGGACTAGTGGTGGGTATAGCTGACTGTTGCTCTGGTGGGCAGAGCTCAGTAAAACTTTAATCCACTTGACTTCTGATGGCAGGGCTGGGTTCCCTCCCTGTTGCTTGTTTGACCTGAGGCAACTCAACACTGGAGCCTATATGGGCTTTTTGGTGGGGCTAATGACGGACTCTGGGAGGGTTCACACCAATGAGTACTTCCCAGAACTTCTGCTGCCAGTGTCCTTGTCCCCATGGTGAGCCACAGCCCATCCTGCCTCTGCAGGAGACCCCCCAACACCAGCATATAGGTCTGGTTCAGTCTCTCCTGTGGTCACTGCTCCTTCCCCTGGGTCCCAATGTGCACACTACTTTGTGTGTGCACTCCAAGAGTGGAGTCTCTGTTTCCCCCAGTTCTGTCAAAGTCCTGCAATCAAATCCCAGTAGCCTTCAAAGTCTGATTCTCTAGGAATTCCTCCTCCCATTGCCAGACCCCTAGGTTGGGAAGCCTGATGGGGGGCTCAGAACCTTCAGTCTAGTGGGTGAACTTCTGTGGTATAAGTGTTCTCCAATCTGTGAGTCACCCACCCAGCAGTTATGGGATTGAATCTTACTGTGATTGCGCCCCTCTACCATCTCATTGTGGCTTCTCCTTTGTCTTTGGATGTGAGGTATCTTTTTTGATGAGTTCCAGTGTCTTCCCCTTGATGATTGTTCAACAGTTAGTTGTGATTCCAGTGCTCTTGCAAGAGGGAGTGAGTGCACATCTTTCTACTCTGCCATCTTGAACCAATCGGTCAAGGATGGTACCTCCAAATCTCAAGGCAGCATGTTTGGACCTGGTTTGATTTCTTTGATGTGACCTAGAACAGAACATCAAAACTCTTATCTAATTATCTCATCTGCTTTTCATAAAGGCACCTTAAACTCCACATGTCCAAATCTCAATTGCTGGTCTTCCTCACCAAGTAAATTTCTGCTTCCCTACGTGTCCTTCCTATAACTCAATCACTATGCCAGTCAGAAATGTGGGTTATTTTTGGCTCCTCCTTTTCTGTCATCTCTCTTCATACATTACTGAATTCCAACTGTGATAACATTTTGAAGCTAGTATAAAAGTATATAACTGAGAGGATTTATTTAGTCTAGATAATTGGGTATGTCTTTCCTGAAGAAATAACTTTTGACCTGAAGTTGAAAGAATTAATTTCCTCCTTTGAATGGAAGAATGGGAAGAAGGAAATTGTTTCTGGTGAAGCGAACAGTAGCCTTGAGTAACATGCATAGTTGAGGAAAGAAGGGAACACCAGTGTGACTAAAGCAGAGGGAACAAGAGAAAGTATAATATGGGAAGAGGTGGAGAGGGAAGCAGTATCACATCATGAGAAACGTGGCATGTTAAAAATTCTGGTCTTAAATGCAACAGGGCACAAGTGAAGGGTTCTAAGCAGAGGGATGACCAGATTCTGTTAAAAATTTACAAGATCATGTTGGCTACTATGTGGACTGGGATGTAGGTGGAATATAAAAGGAGCTGTGGGAAGGCTACTTACAAACAGATTGCAGCCCTGTGATAAATGATGGTGGTTTGGATTAAGGTCCTGGCGCTGGGGACAAGTGGATAGATTCAGGAGATATGAGTAGTCAAATTGACTAGCAATCAAAATTTTGCTTTATCTGACACATTCGCCTGAGCTTCGCACCACTTCCATTGTCTCATTCTCCTTCTAGATTGCCAGAGTTCCTGCTATTGCTCTTGCACACTGAATGTGTTTAACAGTGCACCTTGGTCTACACTTTGAGCCTCTCCCCGATGTATTCTCAATCTCCTTTCTCACTAGCTCCTGATATCTCTGCCAACTGCTTACATTATTTATTTTTAAGATAGTTTTTCTTGGACTCTGTAACTTTTTGTATTCTCCCTTACTCTCCTATTGTATCTTCCCCTCTTCTTTACATGTTTATAAGATGTTATTCATGACCTACATCAAAGTTTATCTTTACCATAAAATTTTTCTGATTTTTTTGGGAGGTGAGTTATTGCCTCACTCAATTCTATTGGAAATGAAAAAAATCAGGGCAATCGGAGTTTAGAGGAAGAAAAGGTCATTTGGTGCTAAAAAAATCAGAATAATTTTATGGTAAAGATGAACTCTGATGTATGAATAACATCTTGAATTGCTTCTTGAATAGCATCTTATTCAAGCATTCGCTCTCAGGCCCATATTCAAGCATTCACACACAGACCCATATTCTACTCTTTCTCTATTATTTTCTGTATCTCAGAGAGCTGGACTTTGCCAGCATGTTTGCCAGTCTCCCTTGGCAAATGGCTTCCCTCCATGTTAGGCCATTTGGAAGCACTGGGGAGAGATTAGAAATTGAGAGAAAATAGGAAGTCAGTTACAAATCCTAATAAGCTTGTCTGGATTGCTGACACTGGAGAAGAACTTACTGTTGCTCCAAGAGCTACTGAAGCACCATAATGCTGAATCTGGCATATCACATTCACAGAGAAGACAAATGGGACACCATAGCCATAATCTCAAGTATATGGCAAAGACTTCTTCTTGGAAAGACCACTGTGGCCAACCCAGAGTTGACACAATGCCTAATCAATTATCCCAGACACCATCATCCAATCCATAGCACATAGATATTTCACTTTCTTAATATGGATACAATTTTTTTTTCAAAAATATTAAAAGGGATTACCACTTTTCTTAAGACTCAACCCCTAGAATGTTACATCTGTTGTATTAGGTTCACTGCCTGGAAGTAAACTTACTGAGTGCTTTTTCTTCAGTTCCAGTGTCTTACTTTCTTTTTATTCCTTCTGTATTCTCTCCCACAGCATCAGATTATGACTTCTTTGGAGTTTTAGCTTCTTCTAGGAAGCCCATCCTTCATGGTCTTAGACCTACCAGGCAACTCTCACATAGGGTTATTTCTCACTAGGCAACTGAGCCAATGAGCTGTGATAATATCATCATAGCATCTTAATGTCCTTCCAGACCTAGAGAAAGTAGTGGCCATTGTTAACTTTTGGTATGCCTCACCTTTCCCTGTAACGTGGTTTTGCCTGTAAGCATTTGCAATTAATAATTGTAATTAATTTTCTCAAGTCAAATTTCTTCTGTAAAGTTTCTTGCATCATCTCTATTTTCTTGACTACATTTTAACTGATAGAGTGATGTAGTAGGAAAAACTCTGTATTCAGCAAAGAAATAACTTAAAAAATTTTTTACTTTGCTGTTTACTAGCTATATTTTTTGAGCAAATAATTTCACCTCTCTGAACCTTAGTGTTTTCTTTTTTAATATGGAATTGCCTATACCATGAGGTTAACACATGAGAATTAAATATGGTAATGGATATGAGAGTACTTCGTAAAGTGCCAGGTAGATTTAAGACTCTATACCCCTCATTTGACATTTTTGTTGTTTATCTTTTAGTGAATTTGTTTCCTATGTTTATAAACAGATTATCAACTTCATAAGGGCTCAGATCTTTTCTTGTATTCCTTTGTATAACCTCCACTGACTTTTACATTATCATTGCTCATTGTATAATAGTTGTTCAATAAATATATATTGATAATCTGTGTAAAACATATTGCGATATTTTCTAACAAGTACAGTTCTTATACTTTTAAAAAATCCCAAAGAAACCATGTTAATATGTAATATGTACATAGTGGATTTAAAAGTTTAAAACAATATCCCAAGGAATAGGTTTTACTTCAGCCACTTCTGTGAATTGAGACAGGACACAATGAGAGAAGAAAAGTCCTTTTGCCCATTGGAAAAGATATTTTTAGGTTACCCTTGAAAGGTTTTTTGTTTTTTTGTTTTTCAGGATTTTGAAGTTATGAAAAGAAAAAAAACCAGAATTCCTCCATTGATAGTCATAGCAGAAGGCATTAGTAAAACACATTTGCCTTCCAAGAGAGTTTCTCAGGAGTGTCATGCCTCTTGGGGTTCCAGCTTTGTACAGATTTCCTAATTGTTGCAATTAAAAACAGAAAAAGGCAGTATCAGAAGAAACAGAAATAGAAAGCAAGAGCTATTGATGGTTGAGGCAGAAAGCATATATTTTAAGAATTGGACTTTGAGCAAATTCAGACAAATAAAACAGCATGCAGTCAGTATATTGGTTTAATACAAGGAGGTGATTGGTGTGAAGTAGCAAAGGATGTAGAAATAGACAAGAGGCAGAAAGCAGGTGGGCCCATCTCTTGGAGAGGTTCACACTGAGATGATGTTCTCTTTCTAGATGAAGACCATGACTTTTGGCTTTTCTCAAGAAGTCATTAACACCAGAACCACTCTGTAATTATTCTTACATATTATTTACAATTAAAAATAGCAACATATCTTAAATGATGTGTACATAATACATTCAAAACTTTTCATTCAGTTCTCAATCATCTTACTGTGTCTACACAATTTCAGGTTAAACAGTCTATTAGGGAGGTGTTTTGATTAGGATCTTGGTGTGATAGATTTAACTAAGATTGCAAACATTGTTCTCCAAAGACTGCTTACAGAAACACTGTTAAAATTTATATTTTTGGCCATTTCAGTTGTGCATGACTTCTTTAAATTTTGGAGTATGTGGTTTAGTGCCCATTTGTATGGTTTTTATTTGTCTACGTGGAAACATGTACACCCTTAGTTACTTTCCGCAAACTCTTTCCTGAGTTAATGGCATCTGTGCATTTGGTGGCTGGTAAGTCATGCCTTTAGGGGATGCATGTTCCTTCCTTAATGGTTACTTTTCTCCTCCTAACCAGAGAAATTCCACTGGGGATGAAGTGATAAAAAAATTAGTGGTATTTTACAATTTTCTAGTTTAATCCATGGTTAAGATCAACATGAGTTCCTAGAATTTTGGGGAAAATGAGTAGAATTTTAACTTTATCATCTTTACCACTAATGATTTAATAAAACCATTTTTCCTTTGTAGATAGGAGAAACCAATATTTATAACTCAAAAGAGCTGACATAGCACTAGGTTTATTTTTAGATTTATCATAAACATAAGCAGCAGTGGTTACTGTTAAAAATAGGTTGGCTGAAGCTTGAAGTGTAACTAATTGAATGGCAAAATATATTATTTTTCACAATCCTGCGACTAAATGTATCTTATTGGGTATCAGTAAGATCATCAGTTTAAGACTTGCAAACTTGAAGTGATTCCTGGTTACTGTCTTTCAGGATTCTATTTCTTTTTTGATAAGTCTATCTGCCTAATCTTTATCTCCTAGCTAATGATTTTTTCCCCATTAGGTTCAAAAATCATTACTTTGCCCTTTTGGGAAGGGGATTATTCTTTTAAATATATTATAATAAACTACCATATTAACCTCTGCATAATAAAAATATATTAAAATATTACTTGGAACCATTATTTTGAATATAAATGTTAACTTAATTATTTAATGGTTAAAGCAGGAATTAGGAGGTAAATTTACTTTGGATTTGGCTATATTTCCAATACCATAAGCTCGAAGAAACTCTCTAACCCTGATTTCCAGTTGAAAATATAACAAAGAAACCCTGAATAACAAAAATTTCATAGTACCTGTTGCTTCACTTACTTGATATTAATTGGTTTGATTAATTTATTTTCACTTAAACAACTTTTTAATCATGCCGACTCAAAATACAGTTTTTGTTATAGTATAGCAACAGCCTCTTTCTCTGTTTATCCTACTTCAAACATGCACATATGTTATGTTATTTATCTTTTAATGGCCAAGTGGTACAATTTAAGACAGTTAAATCTTTTTCTTAATCTTCTTTTGGCTGAATCTTCTAAAATCATTTGGGGACGGTCATTCTTGTTGGCTACAAGCTTCCCTGAAAATTTCATAGGGACTTTTAGCAAATTTAGAGCAGCTCTGGTTCTGACATTTCCTTGCTCCAAAGTTTTTAAAGGTTTCATGTTGCTATGGAAATGAGACATAAATTTCTCAGTCAGGAATGCATGACCATTGTCTGAAAGGAAGACTTCATTCAAAGTTTGCTGCCCTCTCTCCCCAAATTCCCATGCTCCAGGCCAATGAGAGGACTCCACTTTTCCCAAACACACTTCCTCCACTCCCTTAACACAACTTTCTTCAAGTAGTTTTACTTAAGTTTCATGGCTCACCCTCAAATTCAAATTCTTCTTGCAAGATTTTTCTGATCTCCGAAATTAGATGTAATTATATTCACCTTTGAATTCCAATAATGTGTTGGTTAAATTGTTGGGGATCCTTATTATGCCTGGAATTAAGAGCTATTTATGTAGCATCTTCAGGATAGGGATCGTGTCTTTCTCATCCTGGTATTCCTTTTGTATCTATCTCAGTCCTTTGTACGTAATAAATGGGAAGATCCTAAACGCTGAATGTCAGGCTATGCAGAGGTCAGTTTCACTCTGTAACTGTGCTATAGATAGATGTTGTGGGCAAAGAGGGCAGGGTAACTATTTTTGCTTAGAGTAGTGTGGAGGTCACACAAAACATAGGAACTTTGAGGAAGAACATGAGCAAGGAGCATGCATTTTGCCACAAGGAGCAAAGAAGGCTATTTTCCTGGTAGAGATAATAAAATATACAGATGAAGTTATAAATGGAAAGGGAGGGTCATTTTAGCTGAAGCCCAGATTTTGTGAGAATATGTGGATTATGGGAGGTGAGATCTAAATGTCAATTTGGGGTCAACTGTGAAGGGCTGTATATGGTGTATCAGATTTGGAATTCAACTTGAAGGCAACAAGGAGAGGGAAGTGTGAAAAGTGGTTATGTGATGGCATCAAATTTGTTTTTTGGAGAGATGGGAATTCTGGCAGCAGTGTGGCAGGGAAACCAGTGACTGTGGCACTGGGTCTTCTACCAGAATCTACAGTTGACAATTTCCATTCAATCTACATTGCTTGGTAACACACAATGTCATAGTACCTAATTAAATTAACACCTGTAAACACGTGGAAGGACACTTCTATTGACTATTAGATTTTAGAAATGTTCAAACAACGGCAAAGCATACTATCTGAGTGTAGTGTATATAGTTTAAAACATTACATTTAATATATAATTTTATATTTCTGAAATAAAGAAGTACCTTTATTTGTATACAAGCTCTGTATTTTAAAAAAGAATATGGAATTTTAATGCTCATAAACAGGGATATGTACCTTCTGAAAGTCTGGGAAGGAAATTTTAGGTGAGGAGGCTTTGTTGAGATCACTTACAGAGTCTCCAGGCTGCAAGCAGAAGCAGGGTCTCTATTTCTCAATCAACTTCCTCATCTCCACTAGGTTAGTTCAAAATGCTGTTTAGATAAGGTGAATTTTTGCTTACATTCTCTGACCCTGCTGCCTTAAGCTGACATCAACCTCGGATACTACTTCTCCTTTCTTCTGTCAACACTCATTGTTTTTCAGCTTTCCAGTTCTTAAAATATATGGATTACATACGTTTCTGGTTGAAAAGAATGTGTGTTTGTTTTGCCCTTGAAAAGTGATATAGTTATTCATTTTTTATGATTCATAACTTCCTTCAGCCAAGGATGCCCCTAAGAATTGCTTGACAGATCAGTTATCTGAACTAGTTTTTTTTTTTTTTTTTTTTTTTTTTTTTTTTTGCGGTACGTGGGCCTCTCACTGTTGTGGCCTCTCCCGTTGCGGAGCACAGGCTCCAGACGTGCAGGCTCAGCGTCCATGGCTCACGGCCCCAACCGCTCTGCGGCATGTGGGATCTTCCCGGACCGGGGCGCAAACCCGTGTCCCCTGCATCGGCAGGTGGACTCTCAACCACTGCGCCACCAGGGAAGCCCTGAACTAGTTTTTATTCCAGTAAAAATGGGTTTCAATGTTTGCTGCCATGGGGGAGACTGCACTGGTGCTAAAACACAGAACAGGGCACCTGTCTTAAGTGTGAGCTGGAGGGGACAGAGATGGGCCCTGAGCCAATGCAAGGTGCCTTTATGATCTCCAAGTCCTTCTTCATACTAACTACTAGCTGAACTGCCTTTAAGTTCCTCTGACTACTTACTTATAAAATGCGTCAGTTCATGTTAATAGTGAGGGGTTTTGCTCCAGGTTATAACTAGGACTCTAATAAATGTCTCTCATCTAAAGGTTAGGGAACCCAACTTAAGTCTGATTAATAGAGAAGAGGAAAGAATCCATCTCAAAGATGGGCTAAGATAGAAAGTGATGCCATTTTGTTGCCTTCTCTTTGGGAACATTTTTATTTATAGCCATACCTTCCAGTGAAAGTTTGTCCTGTCTGAACATCTACATTGCTGCCAAGCAAATGAGATTTGGATACAGCTCCAAGCCTTTAGTTTCTATTTTTGTAACAAAATCTGTCCATAGCTGCCTGTTTATATTACATTCATCCTATCTGGGTTTGACAAATGCTGTATATTAGGATAAAAAAAGAGAGATAAGGAGTAGGGATAGGAAGAATGAAGTATGTCTACAAATTCTATGTCTCTGAAGAATTTCTGAGGATGTAGGTTTAAAAGACCAGAAAAGTTTTCAGAACTCCAGAATGGTGTGCTCAAGTGAATTTCTTTTCATATGATTTTAAAGGTCTACTTTTCTTAAGTAATGCTCAGTTTTCATTAAAATGTAAATCAGTAGATTTCTATATGCAGGGGATTATTTCATGTGACTTTTATTAACTTCAAATTTCGTAAGAACTTTAAACAGTTCAGTTTTATGATCATGTCCAAATTTTACTTGTTTATTAAGTAGTGGGAGCTTTGATCTGTGGGAATTTGTAATTTGGGGGATATAAAAAGTTAATTATTATATAGTCATAATAACTATGTGCTTTTTTGGCTGTGCAGTAATCCTTTAGAGTATAAGTAAATGTCAAATGACAGCAATAGAAAAAGAATTTGTTGGGTGACAATTTTTTAAAATTTTTTTAAAAATTTATTTATGTATGTATGTATTTATTTATTTATGTATGTATTTATTTATATTTTTGGCTGCGTTGGATCTTCGTTGCTACGTGGGGCTTTCTCTAGTTCCGGAGAGCGGGGGCTGCTTACTCTTCTTTGCGGTGCGTGGGTTTCTCATTGTGGTGACTTCGCTTGTTGTGGAGCACGAGCTGTAGGCTCACAGGCTTCAGTAGTTGTGGCATGCAGGCTCAGTAGTTGTGGTGCACGGGCTTAGTTGCTCTGCGGCATGTGGGATCTTCCCGGGCCAGAGATTGAACCTGTGTCCCCTGCATTGGCAGGCGGGTTCTTAACCACTGCGCCAGCAGGGAAGTCCCTAGGTGGCAATTTTTAATGTGAAAGAAAATACATTCTCCTTGCCATGGACAATTCAGTTGTTACTGTGCTGAGTGTTCTGGCATATTAAACTAGTAAGTTGGCAAGTCCTGAGTCAATAATTTTTATTATTTTTGTTTCTGATTAATTTATTTTCTTGCATTAGTCAAGATAAACTGCATATGTGCAGTTTACACACACACACATACACACACACACACTGCCTGTACCAATAAATCCCAAGCAAATAAACCAAATAAATATGTGGCAAACTTTATTGACTAAAGCCCAGGAGATAATGCCAAAATGTAGTTTCTAGGAACCAGTAGCTAGGAAACTGGGACTGTCTATTCTTGTCCTGAAACTTATATAACCATAGTCTCTTACATGGTCACCAGATGTGAATTTCCAATCTTTTCTTTGAGATTTCATACTAAATGACTGTAATAAACTTCTAACTGGTCCAGGTGTCTGCTATAGACTAAATGTTTGTGTTTATTTCAAATTAATATGTTGAAACCTAATCCCCAAGGTGTTATTAGGAGGTGGGACCTTTGGAAGGTGATTAGGTCATGAGGGTGGAGCCCTCATGAATGGGATTCATACCCTTTTATTGGGTTGGTCAAAACATTCATTCGGGTTTTTCTGTAAGATGTTATGGAAAAACCCAAACGAACTTTTTGACCAACCCAATAAAAGAAGCCTCTGAGAGCTCCCTTGCCCTTTCCACCATATGAGGGCTCAGTGATAAAGGCACTGTCTATGAACCAGGAAGTGGCCCCTCACTAGACACCGATCTGCCAAAGCCTTGATCTTGGACTTGCCAACCTCCAGAACTGTGAGAAGTAAACTTGGTGTTTAGAAACCTCCCAGTCTATGGTATTCTGTTATAGCAAGCCAAACAGTCTAAGGCAGTACTTTAAATTCTATTCTCCAAACCATACTCCAGTTACTTTCTAAAGGCACAGCTTGGTTAAGGTGAATCTCCATGAAGCACTTCAATGTTTCTGCATCCACCCCAGTTTTATTGAGATATTATTGACATATAACCTATGTAAGTTTAAGGTGCACAACATGATTTTATACACATATACACTGTGAAATGATGATTACAATAGGGTTAGTTAACACTGCTCCATCCCCTCACATATTTGTATTTACCTTTCTTTTTCTTACTGTTGTTGTGATAGTATTTGAGATCTACTCTCGTAACAACTTTCAAGTATGTAATACAGTATTGTTAATTATAGTCACCATGGTGTACACTAGAGCCCCAGAACTTACACACCTTACAGTTGGATATTTTTACCCTTTGACCAACATCTCCCCATTTCCCCCACTCCCTAGCCCTTGGCAACCACCGTTCTACTTCTGCTTCACCATTCTATTTCTATGAGTTCAGCTTTTTTAGATTCCACCTATAAGTGATATCATACTATATTTATCTTTGTCTGATTTATTTCACTTAGCATAATGCCTTCAAGGTCCATTCATGCTGTTGCAAAAGGCAGAATTTTCTTCTTTTTTTATGGCTGAATAATATTCCATTGTATATATACCTTATCTTTTTTATTCTTTCATCTGCTGTTGGATACTTAGGCATTTTCCGTGTCTTGGCTTTTGTGAATCATGCTTCCATGAACATGTAGGTGCCAGTATTTATTTGAGGTAGTGATTTTATTTCCTTCAGATATATATCCAAAAGTGGGATTGCTGGTTCATTTTCTAGTTCTGTTTTTAATTTTTTGAGGAATCTTCATAGTGTTCTCCATAGTGGCTGCACCAATTTACATTCCCACCAAGAGTAGCTTCCTTTTCTCCACAGCTTCACCAATACTTGCCTGTTATCTTTTTGATAATAGCTATTCTGAGAGGTGTGAGGAGGTGTCTCATTTTGGTTTTGATTTGCCTTTCCCTGATGATTAGTGATGTTGCCCATCTTTTCATGTACTTGTTGGTTATTTGTATGTCTTCTTTGGGAAAATGTCTATGCAGTTCCTCTGCCCGTTTAAAAATCAGATTCTTTCTTTTTCTGCTCTTGAGTTGTATAAGTCCCTTATATATTTTGGATATTAACCCCTTATCAGATATACAGTTTACAAATATTTTGTCCTATTCTGTATGTTGCCTTTTCATTTTCCTGATTGTTTCTTTTGCTGTGAAGAAGTTTTTAGTTTGAAATAACTTATGTTTATTTCTTGTTCATATATTATTATGAATTATTGGGTGGTTTCTATAAAGATGGCCACCAAGAATTTCTTCATTTGTGGTACACATTTGTCACTCTTCATGTCAAGAGGTAGGGTTGGGGTTTCCCTGGTGGCGCAGTGGTTGAGAGTCCGCCTGCCGATGCAGGGGACACGGGTTTGTGCCCCGGTCCGGGAAGATCCCACATGGTGCGGAGCGGCTGGGCCCGTGAGCCATGGCCACTGAGCCTGCGCTTCCGGAGCCTGTGCTCCGCAACAGTGAGAGGCCCGCGTACTGAAAAAAAAAAAAACAGAAAAAGAGGTAGGGTTTATTTGCCCTCTCTTTGATTCTGTGCTCATTTTGATTGGCTTTGACTATTAGGATACAACAGAAGAGTAGTTCTCAGGATGCAAGAGGTTCATAACCTTTTACTTCCTGCTTCTTGGAACCCAGCTACGATACTGTGAGAAACCAATGCCACTGGAGAGCTAAGGCCCTCTGATTGACAGTTCTGGCTGACCTCCTGGGCAAGAGTCAGGCAATTTTCCAGCGTGTGAAGGAGCTGGACAAGTCGAGATCAGACTCAGACAAGTGCGGCCCCAGTAGTGACCACAGGGAGGAGAATTCACCAGTCATCTCACAGAATCATGAGAAATTATAAAGTGGGAGCTTTCATATTATATGCACCAAAGAGCTTTTGAGTCCATTTTTCAGCACTGAGCACTGCTCTATGTAGTACACCTGCTTAGTGACACTGGTACAGTTACTTAACTGCCCTCAGCTCTCATTTCATGATTTGTAAAATAGGGGGGAAATCCTACTGAATTCATATGTTTGTGATTCAATGAGGCAATGATGGAGAGTTCTTTATTCAGCAACTGGCATATGGTAGGTAATCAATTTAAAGTTATTTGAGTAAATATAATATTAATCTTTGCTAAACTGTAAAGAAATGTCCAGTGAGAAAGAAAATAGTCAACCTCAGTTGTAATCAGAAAATGCAAAATCATGGGATAGAATACATCTCAATTCTATACTTTATTGCCATGAAAGTAGACTTACATTTTGTTATTGCATTTTTTGTTTCTTCATCCTGCCTCCTCTTCATCTTTGCATTCATATCAACATATTTTCTTCTATGAATTCCCACTCCAGTTTTACATAACATCTATTCTTGTATCTTAGTGAGAACACTGAGAAGATAATCTCTTATTAATTTTTTAGCTTGCAATAAATTTTTTCAGATGTATTCTCCTTTTCCATTGGGTGCGGAATTATTCACAGACCTCATAATAATTGTCTTATTTATTAATTCAACAAACAATTTAGTGTAAATTTACATTCATAATTGTAAAAACTAACCAGGTTAGCACAGGAAGAAATCTTAGAGACCATTTAGACCACAGTTCTTATTTTATAGATTGGTAAATTGTGACTCAGGGTTCAATGACTGACCTAAACTCACAAAGGTATTTGGTACCAGAACTTGGAAAAAAATGTAGGTCTTTCATTTGCCAAAGTCTAATTGTAAATGTTAAGTATCATGGCAAGAGGGAGAACAGTAAAGAATATGGCACTTTCAATATTTTAGACTAAATATGAACCTAGGCTTTTACTGAAGATAAACATCTCCATGACATTAAAAAAAATGTATTTATTTACTTTCTTCTCTTGTGGAACTAACTGCCAATCTATCTTTTTTGAAGGGATATAGTGAGCAGTGTCTTACTGTTTTTCCTACAACTGTTTTTTCTCTTTTAACTCCATCCTTGCTTTCCTTTGAAAGGCATGCCATTAATAGAAGGTATGGGTTCTAGTTTTAAGAGAGAATCATCATGGGCCAGTAGAAAGAATTGGAAATCTAGGTGTTTAGGAAGCCAGTTTTTAATCAAATGGGAATCTCAAAACACATTTGAACTTAAAGACGTCTGAATTTTCTGTCTCATTGATTTAATTTTAAGAAGTTTGATGAATTGAAAATAGAATACATATAGTTCACTAGATTAGGGTAGAACTATCTTGATTTGTTGTCAGAGATGATTTCTCTTTCACTTACATTGTTTTTATCTGTAGAAAATTTACACAGGAAAGAAAGTAGCATCATTTGAACTAGGCTGCAAATTAATACCTGTATCTCTCAGGGTGCTTGATGCAACTAACCATTTCCATTCTAGCTAGTTAAAGCAGACAGGGATTTATTAGAGGGTGTAGGACTGCTTACGTAATTTGCAGGAGTGCCAGAAAACCAAACTTGTATGTTACAACAGGACATGAGCCTCTTCCAGTAGAAACCCACTTCGGAGGCTGTGATTGCTTCATGACTCTCAGGAAATTAAAGATTGAACCTTAAAATACCTCTGCTGCTACTGCTGCAGAGGAGCACAGGTGAGCCTAAGGCTCATAGTGCTGAATCCATCTTCCAAGTCTCCGTGGTTGTATCTGCTAGTAGATATTGGTTCACATGCAGAATCCTCACTTCCGGGGAGGCTGTGAAATCCTCCAGGTTCTGATTTATATAGGGAGGCATGCCATAAGGAGATTGGGATGGAGCTGACCTCAGCAATGTTGCTGAAACTTTAGACAATAATCTACATGTTTTATCTAGAAAAGAGAATGGGTCCTAGGCATCCCCTTTATCCTTCTCTATGACTATGTTAGCATGGACAGGTTTATTAGAACCTGAGAAACTAAGAAAATATACTTTGTATAAAATATACTTTGAATGAGAATAGGAGAAAAATAGGAGAAAAATCTTCTAAATTCCATTATGTAACTTGGTTTATATTCAGCAAATTCTACTTCAGCTCTAGAGGGAGTATTAAGAGAGATTAGAAGACGGACAGTCCTTACTTTGCATAGTTCCAATATGCATAAATTTCAGTTACCATAATCTAGTTGAGTAGTACAATATCGTTCAAATTTCAGTTACTATGGTACATTAACTGTGTGTAATTGCATAAAGTATAAACTTACTGCTAACTCTGTAATCCACAAATCACTAGTAGATAACAGACGTGAATCATGATTAGTGACCAGTCATATCACTTTTAAAGCCTACTGGCAATTGGCTACTGTGCATCAGTTATTTGGTTCACATACCAAGAGCAAAGTATGTAATTGTGTTGCCTCCTTCAGTGATAAACCTACATGACATTTTACAAAAGCAGGTAGGGGGAAGAGGAAATTGACCAACATAGATGAACACCCAGGGGAGAAACAAAAAGTGATGACGCTGAGAGTGAAATTTGCATGAAAGCAAGTGGAGATATAGAAGGACTAGCTGACCATGGAAACCTTGACAGTCCCACCATTTGAGAGGCTCTAGATGTGCAGCCAGAGGAACTTGGTGATGGAGAACTTACCGACATGGATGAGGAAAGTGGCCGTGACGAAAAGGATGAAGATATCTCAGAGGAAGTGATGAAAAACTAGAAAAACTTCACATTAGAGGAACTTTTGGTGATATCTCACAACATAAAAACGTAAAGGAAAAAATGTTGAAAGCTAATCCAAACTTAGAAAGGTGTATGACAATTCACCAAGGCATAGAAATGATGATCATGCCACATTGTGAATTGTATGATGAGGAAAATCAAAGGAGGTTCAAACTGCCCTTGAGAAATTTTTGTTTTGGTTGTAAAGAAATAAAATATTTTAATTCTCCATATTTTTCATGCTTCCAATTAGAGTGCATTAAATAAATATCAGTTTTATTATTTTTCATTTTCATGTATATTTATAACCAACAGAAATTTTAAAATATGTTTCCAAAACTTTTTAAAGGTGATGGAAAGTTGTAATTTTTCCCACTGATTATGGACAGTATCAATTATTTATACGGTCCATACTACCATGCAGAAAGAGGATTATCTACCTAAAATGAGGGCAAGCAAACATCCCATATTTCCATCTTGAGAGACAGCACTTTCTGGCTATGAGAGGTAAGATGTTTACCTTACAGTTTAAGACTAATCTTAAAAAGTCATGGAGTCACTGCTTGTCCATAGAGCATTTGAATACAAATTAGAAAAATGCAAATTTCCCTCAACAATGATATCTACAACAGAAATGGTACCCCTTTAGGTATAGCACTGCAGTGCATTGTACTGCATGGTGATATAAGGGTGGCCTGGGCTGGTTTCAGGGACTCTCAGTCCAGGCTATGAAGATAACAACACACGTAGCTGGATCACAGGAGCTGAGGAGAGAGCTATCACTACCAAAGAGCAGGCAGGAAAAGCTTCAAGGTGAACATGGGTGTCGATCAGGGTCATGAAGGTTAAAAGCTAGGGCTGGAATTAGGGGGAGGCAAGTAGGTACAAATTATGAAAATGCAGTGTCAGATCCCGTCTTCATTTAAATGTCTGATATTTTGTTCATCATGAAATTTTTTTGCATTAATTTTTATTTTAAAAAATATTGCAATAAAATGTTATTTAGTTTGATTACTGATTTTTTTTTTGGTACCTTCCCTTAAATTTTGTGCTCTGATGAGAGCTCACTGTATTCGTCACCATAGAACTTTGTGAGACAACTTTATACCTGACAATTGCTGATTTGCTATAAAAAACAAGGGAAATAGCATGGCCAGGATTTCAGGTACTGGAAGAAGAGAAGAATTCTCATTGTTTTTCCTAATGTTCTTTTTTGCTATGAATTTAAAATACAGGCAGTGTTTATAGTTCAGTTTTTGCTACAAGCGGCAGGAAGCTGTAATAGTCTCTGAATATCTGTCAGAATTTGAGCATTTGACTGTAATTTTATTACAAGCTAAATGAGACTTTTGCTGTGTTTAGAAATTCAGAAGTATCTTGACACTCAAGTAGAGTTGCTGGACTTAGCAAATGAAAACATGAGATGCCCAGTTAAATTTGAGTTTTAATAAATAACAGATACTTTCTTAGTATAAGCATACTCCATAAAATATTTATGATAGACTTATCCTAAAAAATTCATTATTTATGTGAAATTCAAAATTAACTGAATGTTCTGTATTTTATCTGATAACCCTGTACCCCATGCATTTGCAATGGTTTAGGGAAGGTTTATTCCCATCTTTTATCTTATCTGTTATTTTGCAATGTACAGCCCTCAACACATTAATGAAAGTCACATATTAATGCTTTGAATGAAGTGATTTTGCAAACAGTACATTTTTTAATATGTTTACTCTTTGAAGAAAATAGCTTCTTTTAATCAGGCATGCTCCTCTTTTTCTGTCCTTTTAGTGTTGTAATTTCTTTCCTCCTTTGGACTTTTAGCTCATCAAAATTAGGCTAATAGGGGTCAGCCTTTGTCTTTTCATCTTATTCCTTTGACAGGCAAGAACTGAAAGGGAAGCAACATGAGACCAAAATATGAATTCAGGCATCCAGATTGCAACTCAGTATTGCTTATTCCCTTGTGCATGATGCATTAAAGTACTTAATTTCAAGCAACTTTCCTTTCCTATTCCATATGATACTGACCCCACTGTGTATTTTGAATTATGGCAGGTTATCTACCATCTATCTATCTATCTATCTACCTATCAACTATCAATCAACTATCTCTATCTCTAGCTAGTCATCAATCATATTTCATATTTGTAGTATGATTAATTGGATGGCTAAAAGCTAATTCAGCATTCAGTGACAGAGTTAGGAAAATTGCCTCCTGTTAATCATAGTAATTTACACTTTCCATTTAGATTAAGGAAATCTTATCACACTATATTTTTCACTCTTCATTTTGCTTTGGAAGTAGGTTGCTTATTTCCTTTGCTTTCAAATTTTCCTAATCCTATCTTAATGCCAGAGCTGACACAAGGCATGGTGATGAATTTGGGGAAGCCGGTCTCGGTGTCATCCCTGCTCTGATGGGTCCTCTTGTCTCAAATTGCCAGGTACCTTTCTTGCCTGGCAGGAAACTCTTGCCATTTCTAGTGTACCTAGGCTTGTTCTTGCTATTTAAGTACAGAACACTGGAAATAACCAATCCTTTGTCCTGCTCATTTTCTCTGATATTTGTCATGGGGAGAAAATCCACTCTTGTCCTGCTCCCAGTGGATTTATTTCATAGCCTGGATTTCATATTCTTAGGGCTAATGAAGTCACTGGTTAAATTTGTTGGGCTGAGAACTTGTCTAGTAGGGGTAGGAGTAGGTGCATAATGTTTAAACCCCCCTGGACCCATCAAGAGTATTGACAACATGCCAGGCACGTTGTCATGCTAAGTGCTAAGGATACAATCATGAATCCTTTGGTTTTAAAGAGTTTGTATTATTGTAGGAGAGATAAACATACACAAATATTTTGATTCTAATGTTATTTGATGCTGGTGTGCAGCATTTGAACTAAAGTAGGGGTCAAAGGTCATTTTTTTCAAGCGAGGCAGGAAAGAAGTTAGTGGCAGCACAAATCAGCAGTGCGGTTCCAGGTTCACACAGTACCGTTAAGTGACCTTTGTCTCATATCTGAATGTCGACAGTAACACTAAACACCATGCACTGTGAACTTTGATTTTGAAATCAAATTGCTTTGGCAGCTAAATACCAAAATGATGGGGGGAAATATAATCTCTTTTTCTTCAGACTGTGCGACTAAAGGACCTTTCCTTTTCAACCACGGCCCTTCTCAATGGGCAGGTATGAAAAACAGAGCTCCAACTAAGAAGAGGTTAGTTGTGAGATCGATTAGATCTGTCAGGAAACACTCAAGTTTGGCAGGTTTCCCAGCAGTCACGTAGTTTGTGAGCCAAGCAGAAACGTCCCACTAAGCTAAACACTAAGGACCTGTCGACATTCAACGGTCTGCCAGCTATAAAAGTCAATGAGCTTTCGAGGGAGGTTGTTCCAGATTCTTGAGCATCCTTACAGCCAGAGCTATCAAATGTAGATATTTATTTCCCTCTTTGAAAAACGGCTTTTTTCTTTTTTTTCTTAGCATAATCCTGGGCAATTTTAAAAACATCTTTTTTTTTTTTTTCAAAAAGCAGAGAAAAAATAAGACAGTGGAAATATCAATATGTGACATCTGAAGCGTTATGGTCATAAAGTATTTGATGGTATTTAAAAAAAAACTGAAATCTTATTTAAAGGAAAGTCTGAGCCCTGGGATAAGGGCTGTCTTCACAGTTCCACAGGGGTAATTTAACTCCTATCTGAACGTGACTTTTTATTTATTTTTTTAATAAATGTATTTATTTATTTATTTTTTTGGCTGTGTCGGGTCTTCGTTGCTGTGCACAGGCTTTCTCTAGTTGCGGCGAGTGTTGCGGTATACGCGGGCTTCTCATTGCGGTGGCCCCTCCTGTTGTGGAGCACGGGCTCCAGGCATGCAGGCCTCAGTAGTTGAGGCACGCGGGCTTCAGTAGTTGTGGATCACGGGCTCAGTTGTTCTGCGGCATGTGGGATCCTCCCGGACCAGGGCTTGAACCCGTGTCCCCTGCATTGGCAGGCGGATTCTCAACCACCGCACCACCAGGGAAGTCCCTGAACCTGACTTTTGAGCTCTGGGAGTGTGGCAGTGAACTTTATCAACAACAATTCAGGTTCCAGTGTGGTTGCTGGCTGTTCTGAAGTTGGAGCCTAAAGGGGTGTGAGAATACTCTGTTCTTTTTGAGTCCAGACAGTTCAATTTGATTCCAAAAATATTTGTTGATTATGCCTGTGTCCTGTTTACAGTAATTAGAGTGGTGGATTTTGAGGGGAAGGGGAATAATTCAGAAACCTTTAATTCACACTTCTCAGGTCAAATCTAGGACACCTCCCAGAGAATCCATAAGTTGTGCTGAGTGAGGGTTTTATCTGAATCCTTGAAAATGATTATATTGAATGTGATTTATTTTGAAGTTCTTTGGCATAGTCAGTGGGAGGCACATGCGCAGAGACACACGCGGTATACTCTAGCTCTTGGATCAGTTAATTAACATTTTTAGTATGCTGACAAAGAATACACACTCCAGAAGTGGTTGTTTAGCATTTTAAAAAGTAATCAAAGCCCAGAAAGCCTCCAGAGGTGGCTGGTAAAATTGTACTAGCTAGCTTCTTTTCTGATCAGTCCTAGAAAGTTAAAAAATTATATAATGGATGTTGGTGAACAATTCAATTCAAGTTGGTGAAACAATTCATGTTCAAGACATGTGGGTTGGCTGAAAATATTTTTTTCTGGCTCTATTGATGTATACTTGACATACACCGTTGTGTAAGTTTAAGGTGTATAATGTGTTGATTTAATACCCTTGTATATTACAATATGATCCCCACTGTAGTGTCAGCTAACACCTTTCTCATGTCACATAAATTATAATTTCTTTTTTGTGGTGAGAACATCTAAGATCCACTCTCTTAGCAACCTTCAAATATATAATACAGTATTGTTAACTATCATCACAATACTGTGCATTAGAGCCCCAGAATTTATTCATTTTATAACTGGAAGTTTGTACTTTTTGAACATCTCTCCATTTCCCTGCTCTGCAACCCCTGGTAGCCATCATTTTACTCTGTTTCTGTGAGTTTGGCTTTTTAAAATTTTAATTATTTAAAAAAATTTAATTGAGATATAGTTGATTTACAATGTGTTGGTTTCTGATATACAGCAAAGTTTTATATATGTGTGTGTGTGTGTATATATATATATATATATATATATATATATATATATTCTTTTCCGTTATGGTTTAATACAGGTTATTATATGTAGTTCCCTCTACTATAAGGTAGGACCTTGTCATTTATCTATTTTATGTATAGTAGCTTGTATCTGCTAATCCCAAACTCCTAATTTATCTCTCCCCCACCCCCTTTCCCTTTTGGTAACCTTAAGTTTGTTTTCCATGCCATGACTCTGTTTCTATTTTGTAAATAAGTTCATTTATATCATATTTTAGATTCCACATATAAGTGATATCATATGATATTTGCCTTTCTCTTTCTGAATTACAATACTTCACTTAGTATGATAATCTCTAGTTTGGCTTATTTAGATTCCACATACAAGCGGTATTATGCAATGTTTGTCTTTCTCTATCTGACTTATTTCCTTAGCATAATGCCAAAAATGGTAGGATGTCATTTCTCTTGGATGAATAATATTCCATTGAATATATATACTGCATCTTCCTTATTCATTCATCTGTTTCCATGTTTTGACTATTGTGAATAATGCTGTAATAAACATAGGAGAGCAGACATCTTTTCAATATCTGGTTTTCATTTCCTTTGGATATATACCTAGAAGTGGGATTAACAGATTAGATGGTGGTTCTATTTTTAATTTTTGAGGAACTTCTATACTGTTTTCCATAGTGGCTGCACCAGCTTACATTCTCACCAACAATGCACCCTTTTCTCTACATCCTCACCAACACTTGTTATCTCTTGTCTTTTTGATGACAGTCATTCTAACAGGTGTGAGGTGATGTCTCATGGTGGTTTTGGTTTGCGTCTCCCTGTCGATTAGGGTTGTTGAACATCTTTTTATGTACCTATTGGCCATTTATATGTCTTCTTTGGAAAAATGTATATTCAGTTCCTCTGCCCATTTTAATATCAGATTGTTTTTGCTGTTGAGTTGTATGAGTTCCTTATACATTTTGGATATTAACTCCTTATCTGAGAGATGGTTTGCAAACATTTTCTCCCATCCTGTAGATCATTTTGTCAATTTGTTGATTGTCTCTTTTGTTGTGCAGCAGCTTTTTAGTTTGATGGAGTCCCAGATATTTATTTTTGCTTTTGTTGCTTGTGCTTCTGGTGTCATACCCCCCAAATCATTGCCAAAACCAATGTCAAGGAGTGTTTTTTTTCTGTTTGCTTCTAGGAATTTTATGGTTCCAGTCTTAATTTAAAGTCTTTAACCCATGTCAAGTTAATTTTTGTGAGTGGTGTAAGATAGGGATCCAATTTCATTTTTCTGACTGTGGTTACCCATTTTCCCAACACATTTATTGAAGAGTATTCTTGGCTCCTTTGTCAAATATTAGTCAATTATATATGTGGGGAGTTATTTCTTGGGTCTTAATTCTGTTCCATTGATCTATGTGTCTATTTTTTGCTAGTATCATACTGTTTTGATTACTATAGCTTTGTAGTAACATCTGAAATCAGTATGTGTATTTCCACCTTTGTTCTTTTTCCTCATGATTACTTTGGCTATTCAGGGTTACTTGTGGTTCCATTCAAATTTTAGTATTGGTTTTCCTATTTCTGTGAGAGATTCCATTGGGATTTTGACAGGAGTATTTTGCAGGCATGATCTCCCTTGTGTGAACAGGAAGACTTTAGTGAGCCTGACAGTCCTGCTGGATATTGTGGTAGGGTTAGGATTCCCATAAGTTCTGTGGCAGCTGTATGTGGAGAATTTTGCTGTTTGATTCTGTCTACCCTGTTTGCTGAATCCCACTGCTGGGAAATTGTCACATCTACTTTGAATGAACTTATTAGGCAAGGTGGGGTCCAGGTGCCTCCATGTCAGAGAGTAGAGACTCAATTTGGTTTTCAGAACAGGCACACGACTCTATGTGTGAATGGATATGTAATTATTTTTGCCTTCTTGTATGCATGCTTATCCTATGGTTGAAACATTTCAGGAGAGAAACTCAGTAGCCCTCATGAATGAGGTGAGCTCTTTGTGTTCACCAGTGATATCTAAAAAAAATTCTGATATTCATGAATGGGTTTTGGTCAGCTCCCATCAGTGTATTTGCTATGTCAACAAGTACTTAAGTTTTCTCCTTTAGTAGCACTAGAGGGGAAGGACTTTGCTAATTAGAAAGATGACTGGAGAATATGATGTGGCTTATCTCTAATTATTTTCTTCTTTACCTTTAGATGAGACTTCTAAAAGGTATTTGGTGTTGGAAGAATTTTCAAAGGAACTTTCCTTTTTATGCTTCATCTACCATGACACTTCTTTTTTCTCTCTGGGATCAATGTCAGAGCAGGGTATTTTGAAAGAAAATTCTGTTGCTGTGATTAAAAGAAACATTCACAATGTATTAAAGCAGTTTTATGTGGAAGAATCCTAGTGCTGAAAGTGAGGTCAAGCAAAGGCTGGGAAATGATTTCCCAAAACCTATGTAAAGGGCACATTAAAGAATCATGGGACTTCCCTGGTGGTCCAATGGTTAAAAATCCGCCTTCCAATGCAGGGGACGCAGGTTCGATCCCTGGTCAGGAAACTAAGATCCCACATGCAGCAGGGCAACTAAACCCACATGCCAAAATGAAGATCCCCCATGCCACAACTAAGACCCGATGTAGCCAAGAAAGAAAGAAAGAAAGAAAAAAGAAATAGAAATACCTTAAAAACATCTTATCCACAAACTTCTCTGGATTTAAATACACATAGTAGACATTTATTTGGTGACAAAGTAAAATGATATTTTTCAGACTTCACATGAAAATTAGAACATTTTGCTTATAGTTCTAAAATTAATACTATAGGAACACTAAAGAACAGATCAAGAAAAAAGCAAACTTATTAGGTAAATAATAAAGACACTGAAAAGAGAAGAAGAAAATTGCTTGTTTGAGATATATTTGTCTTTTCAGAACTCTTGCCCTTTTGCTTATATTTTGAGTGCGAGCACTGAGTTTCCATGAAATGATGAAACGATTTGCCTTACAACATTCTCTTCCCTTGCTTGAGTATGCTGCTCATGCTCTCATGCCATTAAATAAGAAATGACTCATTATGTGTGCTTTCCCTTCTTGCGGAAAATGAATTTTATTAGCACCTAAAGTTTGCACATAACACATTTGCAACCACTTCATTTGTTGGAAGCAGGTAATAAAAATGAGATTTCCTTTAACAAAATGATATTCTGACATCCATAAAAATGAAGTATAGAATCAGTCAGCCAGCTTAGGAGAAGGCCATCTGACAAATGATAAAAGTTTAAATAACATAAAGTACAATGTCAAAGTTGTTCAAGTAATAATATGCAATTTTCTACTGAAAAGATAGGGAGAAAAAGACAATTCTTTTTACTGTAATGTACCCTATAAGGAGCCCAGATTCTGTATGACTAGTTTGGATATGGCCAATGAAAACCAAGAGTTGGTACACTCTAACTTGCTCTAAAAAATTTGTAACAAATTGAGACTCAGAGAAAAATTAATTCTACAGGAACCATAATGAAAGTGGAATAACTGGTTTCTGTCCTTTAACTGGTGTGAATTTAAACAAATTCCATAATCTTAGGATAGAAGATCGCTAGACCAATAAAATATTGGTTAAATAATAAATCAATTTCAAATAAATGGATCTGATTTCTACAATTTTCTCCCAATTAAATTAATGTCACATTTATCTTTACTTTATGATCTTGCAACTAGATCTTTAAATTGAATTTGTGGGAAGTAGAAAACATTATACATTTTCTCATACAAAACCTTTTATCAATTGCCTTCATTTCCACATTTTGCTAATGAAGTGGTAATGACAAAGCTGTTCAAGAAATAGTGGCTCACTCATAACTGAATGATTTTTTTTTCCAGCATAGAATGGGCAATATCTGAAGGTCTGTAGCTCAAGATAAAGCAGCTTATACTTCACAGATTTT
Source organism: Orcinus orca (assembly GCF_937001465.1). Taxonomy (NCBI): domain Eukaryota; kingdom Metazoa; phylum Chordata; class Mammalia; order Artiodactyla; family Delphinidae; genus Orcinus; species Orcinus orca. The sequence goes on along the minus strand of NC_064561.1, from coordinate 170,346,929 downwards.
TATAATGCTTTGTGAGAAGATTATGATACAAACATAGTTTTATTTATTTTTTTAAGTTTCTTTTACTGTTTTGCCTCTGGGTCACCTTCTATCTTTTTCAGTTGAACCAGGATGTGAAATTGTTAATTTAAAAAACAGCATAATTAAAACAAAATAGGAAGTCACTGTCATAAATGCCTCAGACTATGACAGTCAAAACTCATTACACATGATTTTTATTTTTGTATTTCACTACTTTCCTCTACTAACCAATATCACTGATAGTTTTTAAGTACAAATGAGTAAAAAGAATAATTTGTGTAGAATTATTGAATTTTACAATTAAAAGGAGATTTATACTTTATCTGTTCCAACTTCCTTACTTAACAGGTGAGAAAGTGAGGGATTTTGTAGGTTAAATGACATGTCTATGGTTACACAGGTCTTATGCCTTTAGTTTATTGCTTCTTTCCCTAACGTTATGTTCAATTAGCTTATTGTGGCCTGGAAGTTCGAAAGCCCTTTGAATACTTTGGCTGCTGGCTGTCCCCTATTTCTCCATCTGTAGTGGGCATCTGTTCTACATGCTTTGTGCTCCTTCCCAGGGATCTGAATCCTTATTTCCCATCTGACTCACTGTCTCTAAGCCGGCCAATCCACCCACTTGCTCAAAGGGCTGAGTCCTAAGAATCACTTGGCTCAGGGGACAGCAGAAGGTTTGCAGTGGCCGGGATCTCTGCTGGTACTACTAATTATTCTTGCCCCATGGCTCATGCACACATGAATACACATTAGTTCTATTATTTAACTGTTGGAGAATGATTTTTGAAAAATAATCTAAAGTGGTGTGTATTTTTGCTAGTTTCAATAAAAGGAGGCCCTTCCATGTTCATTGTTTGATACATGTTTATAATTACATTGAAAGAATACAAAATAAGGCATAAATCCAAACCTTAATTTTGAAAGAACCTGATCAAACATAGTCTGAAAAATAAAATTAACTAGAGAGATTTTTAATTAAGATTTTTTTTTTTTGCCTCAGAAAATACAGGTTTTGAAAGAACAGGGGCATACATTTGAGTTATCATATTTGATTTTCTTTAGCTTTTTATTTGCAGGGAAATAGCAATCCAAAATTATATGCATTTAACCATAGATAGAAAGCATTAGGGACCTATTATTTTTATATTTCTCTCTTTTTTATCCTCTCTTTTCGGTGTGCTTTCTTTTCCTGATTTTGATATTGGAGTATGCCAGCTTCATGAAATAAATCTGTATATCCTCTCTGCTACCTTAATGAGGAGAACACAGAGAAGAATGAACAATCCACAGACTTCCCTGGTGGTGCAGTGGTTAAGACTCCATGCTCCCAATGCAGGGGGCTCTGGTCAGGGAAATAGATCTCACATGCATGCCGCAACTAAGAGTTCGTGTGCTGCCACTAAGGAGCCCTCCAGCTGCAACTAAAGACCCGGCACAACCAAATAAATGAATAAATAAATATTTAAAAAAAAGAATGAACAATCCAGTTTCCAGAGGATATACCTACTTTAAACTATGCTATTATAATGATACATGTATCCTTTGCAGTTCAAATCCATTCAGACTCTAAGTTGTGATAACGAGAGTTCCAGTAGTAAGTTCAGATTACAAGGACAATTGTAAATTAATTATCTGAATACATTCATGTCTTAAATTTTGGATACCAGGTAGTAAGAGTTTGGAATTGTAGGTATACCTTTCCTCCAAAGAGACCTATGTTACCAATTTTATATGAATCTTTTCTGTTTCTAAGTTTGGAGAGTGAGAGTTTTAATAGAAAATATTACCAGCATTTTTGAGTCTGTAAGATTAGACCTTTCCACTACCAGGTTTCCTATGGACACTGGATTTTTTTATCATCAATAATCTTGAAAGAGAATTTTGGGAGAAGAACTTTAAGTAGGGGTGAAGTAAAGAGCTTCTTTTCACTCAGGGATTTAGGAGTGAGTTTGCTTCTAGATTTTAAAGCATGAAAACATCTGGGGTAAATCCAGTGAAGGGCGTGTTAGGTGTGTGGTGGAAGCAGTGGTATGGCTCTGTTCAAGGGAAAGTTGCTGCCAGGTGTAAGAGAGAGAGATGTGTCTGTAAGATTTGGGTCTCGGCTTGTGCAAGAGTCATAAATGATTCCTCTTACTCTATAACCCATCCATGGCCTCTGACCTCCAGCACTGCCTATTAAAATGTGTCACCTGATTTCACTCATAAATAGAGAGTTAAAAAGGAGCTCGTTCCCGTGTTCAGTTTGAAACAACATGGGTAATGTCCAATTCCCAGACTAGAGACAGGAATTCCTATAGCAGTCACTGGCTATAGACAGCAGTGTCTAAGAGTATGATATTATGAGAGGTATCAGCAGCAGAAGCAAAGGTCTGGCAGCAAAATATGATACCCTGAGTGCAAAAGAGTAATGCTAATATAAAAGCTAATGTTATTAATAATAATGGTGATGCTGATACATGACTGAATGCAATTAAGGTCTATGTGCCTGGCACTGTTCTAAGTACTTTTCATGACTCATCTCACTTGATCCTCAGGACAACCTTATGAGTTACTATTATTATCCCCATTTTGTAGATAAGAAAACTAAGTTGCAGAAGACTAAGGAAAGTCTAAGATCACACAGCTAAGAAATATCAGAGCCAGGTCTGGATGCCAGACAATCTACCTGCAGAGCCCCTGTTCCCAATTGCCATATTATTCTACAAAATGATTCCACAGAGCTAGGAGATCTTTACATGAGAGCTAATATCTGGAAATAAAGCTGGCAGAATCTTTTTTTTTTTTTTAACGAAGTAATGGTCTTCAATTGAAATCTTATTTCCAAACAAGTAAAGTTTGAGATATTTGGATTATACTCTATCTTACTGTAAATTTTATTGGTGTTAGTACTGAATTTCTTCAAGAAAACATGATTTTCTCTTAAGAAAGTCTTCAGGATATTTCAACCCATCTTTTAGGTATAAAATCTATTATGACATATAAGGAAAATGGGAAAGTTAATTTCACAACATTCACCTCTGACATAGCTTCCAAATTATGTTGATGTTTACCTTGACACTTAACATGATATTGTTTTAGATTTTAAGGCATGGAAAAAATAATTTTTTTATTCTTGTATGTTTCCACAGGAGATATATGCACCTAAGTGAACTGTGAATTATTCTATCTGTTGTCACATATTTCTTTGGAAGCCCAGCCATAGTAGGTACCAGCTGATGGTTTAAATAGTTGTGGGTGTTAACACAGTATCATGCCCTGTTAGGGCTGAAAGAGACCTTGGGGCCAATCCTGTCATTGGGAATGAGGATGGGAAAACTGAAGCTCAGGACCAAGGACAGTGGTGGAAACTGTTTTATCCCCAATAGCAGTTATATATTGTTTGAGAGGGTGGAGAACAGAGGGTCGATTTGATGCCCAATCTCTTTGAGCTGCAATCACACTGTTGGTCATTTGGAATGTGTGTACTGAGAGAACAAATTGGAAGTTAGAATAAAGTAGGCTGCTCTTGGCTTGGGAGAGGAATCTTATTTTAGATTGAACTTTACTCTCCTCACACTTATTTTTCAGGGCTAAAGATGGAAAATATTTTCATTCCTCTCCCTTCACCTTACCTTTTTTTCCTCCATCTTAGAGTCATTACCGAATATTTTGGTGTTTCTTCTGATGTTTGAGAAAGAAATAATAATTTTTCCATTTGAATTTCCTTTCAATTTGCCTAATTAAAATTTGATGCCATGTATCAAGTGATTCATCTGTAGTATTTATATCTAGTCATTTGGGCAAGAAGCCCTGCATAAAAGCAATTATGTTGGGTAATACCCAATTATCCACATGCAGCTCAAGCAGATATGTGCTCTTTAAAATCTGCAAATGCCGTTTCAGGAAAGAAAACACAAAGGGAAACAGAAATATACTGTTCCTAGCCAAGAGCCTCTGTTGGAACAAAGTTCTAGATCACAACAATAAAAGAGCTAAACCAGGGCTTCTCTATTTTGGCACTATTAACATTTTGGGTAGGATAATTCTTTGTTGCGAGAGTTGTCCTCTGCATTCTAGAATGTTCTAGCTCTCTAAAATGTACTCAGGGATGTTTTATAAATGATTCTCATCTGTGCATGCATTTCTTTTAGAGACTGCAATTCAACGATGATAAACAGCATGGCCTTTCAAATTTCTAAACGGACAGGTTAAAAAAAATCTAATAGGTTCCATGTCCTGGCTATTGTAAATAGAGCTGCAATGAACATTGTACATGACTCTTTTTGAATTATGGTTTTCTCAGGGTATGTGCTTAGTAGTGGGATTGCTGGGTCATATGGTAGTTTTAATTTTAGTTCTAATAGCCAGGACATGGAACCAACCTAAAAGGCCATCGACAGATGAATGGATAAAGAAGATGTGGCACATATATACAATGGAATATTACTCAGCCATAAAAAGAAATGAAATTGGGTCATTTGTAGTGAGGTGGATGGACCTAGAGTCTGTCATACAGAGTGAAATAAGTCAGAAAAAGAAAAACAAATACCATATGCTAACACATATATATGGAATCTAAAAAAAACCCGAAAATGGTACTGATGAACCTAGTTGCAGGGCAGGAATAAAGATGTAGACATAGAGAATGGACTTGAGGACATGGGGTGGGAGCGGGAAGCTGGGGTGAAGTGAAAGTAGTATCAACGTATATACACTACCGAATGTAAAATTGTTAGCTAGTGGGAAGCAGCAGCATAGCACAGGGAGATCAGCTCGGTGCTTTGCGATGACTTAGAGGGTGGGTTAGGGAGGGTGGGAGGGATGCTCAAGAGGGAGGGGATATGGGGACATATGTATGCATATGGCTGATTCACTTTTGGTGTACAACAGAAACTAACACAGTATTGTGAAGCAATTATACTCCAATAAAGATCTATTAAATAAAAACCTAATAGATGTTCACATGAATAGCAATTTTCAAAACACTTTAAAATAGCATGTAGTTTTTCCCTCATAAAAGCCTTGTAAATTATCTTAGATGTTTGGTAATAGTATTTCCTTCTTATATGTGAAGAAACAAAGTCACACTTAAGGTCACATAGCTAGTTCATGCAATGATAGATTTAGAGCTTGAGTCTCTTGCAGTCGCAAAGCTCCTGTCAGGTCATCATGGTGAGTGGGGAGTGTGTGGCTTGGAGTGCTTGGGTTCAAATCTTGATCCTCCAATTACTAGCTTTGGGTAACTGGGCTAGTTGTTTAATCACGCCATTTTTCAGTTTTCTCATCTTTAAAATAAGGATTACCCTATATAAAGTTAGAAGTTGCTTCAAAAGGTATTGTGAGGAATAAATGATCAGTGCTTGTACATAGTAAGTGCATAATAAATATTAGATATTATTACTAACAATAGTAATGAGAATTATATAATTCTTCCTATTATTAAAAATGAATAATATAAAGATAGACTGCCTTGATTTGGGCCAAGCCCCGTCACTTATGAGCCATGTGACCCTGTCATACTGATGTATCCTCTCTCTGCCTTAGTTTTCCTGTCCATGGAAGATAGAAGGTGATAATGATGAGAACTGCCTTATCTCACAGAGTTTTTATGAGCATTAAATGCCACATAGTAAAGAGTCACTACATGTAAGTAATAATAATAATAGTTATTATTATTCACTAAATACACGAGCATATTTTCCAGACTCAGCTGGATTTAGCCTTGGCCTGAATAGTCTTGTCTGATACTACCTTTAACAGTCAGAATTTTTGTTTGTAAGCCAGAGAAAGCAAAGACTAAAAGGAAGTTCTTGGACAAATACTGTTAGACAATCAGGGTAAGGCTGGAGGGAGGTCTGAGTCTGGTAAATGGTCAGACATGAAGAGAAGCCAGAAGTCTGGGATCAGGAGCTGTAGTGGGAGTTGCCCAGCAGGATTAGAGTGGATGCTGTCACCGTGGTCAATAGCCTCCAGGTCCTCGCAACCGCTGGAGAGTCAAAAACCCAGCAGAGGGGTCTGCCTGGCTTCCCCTGGGTGCATGGAGCTGGAGGCGGACAGCCAGCATCCTTGGCCCCTGTGGTGCATGGGAACAGCCTCTCCCCAGAACTACACAGCACGTGGGAGGTAGTTCTAAACAGACTTGGTGGTGTTATGAGGAAGCCTGAATGGTGGGAAGACAAAAGGCTGTATCTCTTACGCTTTCCTGCCAATGCATTTACTAGAGAGGTGCGGGGTAGAGAAAGAGAGAGACAGAGAGAGTGAGAGAGAGAGAGACACTCTGAGGCTCTGGTTTTCCCCTCTAACAATTAGTCACTATGGTCCTATAAGTGAAATTTAATTTTTTTAATTAAAAAATTAGATCATGAGCTGCTTGTAAATTTTGGAGATTAATCCTTTGTCAGTTGCTTCATCTGCAAATATTTTCTCCCGTTCTGAGGGCTGTCTTTTCATCTTGTTTATGGTTTCCTTTGCTGTGCAAAAGGTTTTAAGTTTCATTAGGTCCCATTTGATTATTTTTTTCTTTGTTTCCATTTCTCTAGGAGGTGGGTCAATATCTTGCAGCTCAATATCAAAACAACATACAACTCAATCCAAAAATGGGCAGAAGACCTAAATAGACATTTCTCCAAAGAAGATATACAGATTCCCAACAAACACATGAAAGAATGCTCAACATCATTAATCATTAGAGAAATGCAAATCAAAACTTCAATGAGATATCATCTCACACCAGTCAGAATGGCCATCATCAAAAAATCTAGAAACAATAAATGCTGGAGAGGGTGTGGAGAAAAGGGAACGCTCTTGCACTATTGGTGAGAATGTAAGTTGATACAGCCACTATGGAGAACAGTATGGAGGTTCCTTAAAAAACTAAAAATAGATCTACCATAAGACCCAGCAATCCTACTACTGGGTATATACCCTGAGAAAACCATAATTCAAAAAAAGTCATGGACCAAAATGTTCATTGCAGCTCTATTTACAATAGCCAGGACATGGAAGCAATCTAAGTGTCCATTGCCACATGAATGGATAAAGAAGATGTGGCACATATATACAATGGAATATTGCTCAACAATAAAAAGAAACAAATTGAGTTATTTGTAGTGAGGTGGATGGACCTAGAGTCTGTCATACAGAGTGAAGTAAGTCAGAAAGAGAAAAACAAATACCGTATGCTAACACACATACATAGAATAATAATAATAAAAAAAGTTCTGAAGAACCTAGGGGCAGGACGGGAATAAAGACACAGACCTACTAGAGAATGGACTTGAGGATATGGGGAGAGGGAAGGGTAAGCTGGAACCAAGTGAGAGAGTGGCATGGACATATATACACTACCAAACATAAAGTAGATAGCTAGTGGGAAGCAGCCGCATAGCACAGGGAGATCAGCTCGGTGCTTTGTGACCACCTAGAGGGGTGGGATAGGGAGGGTAGGAGGGAGGCACAAGAGGGAAGAGATATGAGGATATACGTATATGTATAACTGATTCACTTTGTTATAAAGCAGAAGCTAACACACCATTGTAAAGCAATTATACTCCAATAAAGATGTTAAAAAAATAAAATTAGGGCTTCCCTGGTGGCGCAGCGGTTGAGAGTCTGCCTGCCGATGCAGGGGACACGGGTTCGTGCCCCGGTCCGGGGGGGGTCCCACATGCCATGGAGTGGCTGGGCCCATGAGCCATGGCCGCTGGGCCTGCGCGTCCGGAGCCTGTGCTCCGCAGCGGGAGAGGCCACAGCAGTGAGAGGCCCGCGTACCAAAATAAATAAATAAATAAATAAATACAATTAAATCAGTTTTTCTATTCTATGCCTGAGTGTTTTGAGTAGCGTCACGGTCAATATGCCACTAGTGGGAATGACAATGAAAAATTACTGACTATTGAAGGAAATATTTAAAATAGTAAAGGAGGAAAAAGTTAAATCACTTCAACTACTTTTTAATGGGACACTTTCTATGCACCCAACACCAGACCAGGGGTGAGGACTGAAGATGCAAAGAGCATGGGTTTTTTCTCTAGGAAACTAGTAATTTAACTAAAGCTAAAGATATGTTAAAAACCAAACTAAACAAAAGGTAGCCCTAATAGCATGTGAAAGTGTTTTAATGAAGACATATGCAAAGTGCTTTGGGATAACAGAGTAAAGACATGACTACTGTAATAATGTGAGCTCAGAGCTAAAGTAGCACTTGGCCAGGAAATAAAAAGGGAAGATGCTTTCCAAGAAGAGAAAAATCAAAGGTGAAAGAAACATCAGAAGAAAAAGGAGCAAATTCCAAGCCTGATGTAACTACCTGTCCCATCACATCTTGTTTGTTTTATTGTCATTTTATGTCCCTTGTGATTTTTTTAAAAGAGATGAAGTTGCTGCATAACAGTTAGCTGTCCCAATAGATCATGCCTGATGCAAAGAGCTATGTTTCTGGAATAATTTCATACCAGTAGTATTTCTGAAAGTGCCCTCAACCTAGGACTGCCATGGAGAGAGTTGTTTATGTAGCTGCTCTTTGAGGAAGGGGAGATGTGCCAGCATTTAATAGGGAACAAAATATCTCCTCTGCCATTCTAATTCCATTTCAACATGTCTTTAAGCTCATTTTGATAAGACTTAGATCAGCATATCTGGCTCAGGCGCAACTGTGGTTATATCTGTTCAGATAAGTGCTGCAGAGGGTGGCACAATTGTGGAATGAATTAGCATCCTTAATTACCTACTAAAATTAATTAAGGTAAAAGCGGGCATTAGGACAAATGACACATGTGGGCAATTAGAACAGTTCCAGAGACATAAGATAAATCTGCCTCTCTTTTCTGCCTAATCACAGTAAAACCATTCAGAATTTATCTCTTTTGAAAAAGTATTAAAAGAATCAAATAGGCTTTAAAAAGACAAGTGTAGCCTGACTTTAAATAAAAGGTGGGAAATGATGATCTCAGATATTGGTCTACTTAGATCAGGGCTTGGCAGACATTTTCTGCAAAGGGAAAGAGAGTAAATATCAATATATTAGGCTTGGGATCTGGAAGACTGGGTGACAGCTGTTCAGCTTTGCACTCATAGAGAGAAAGCATCCATAGACATGTAAAGGAAAAGACATGGCTGTGCTTTAATAAAACTTTATTTATGGACACAAATTAAAATGTCACCTAATTTTCAGGTATCATGACATAGTCTTTTGATTTTTTTTGAACGATTTATAAACATGTAAAAACTGTTCTTACCTCTCAGGCAGACCAGATTTGTCCAGTGGGCTGCAGTTTGACAACACTTGTGTTTTTTTTTTTTTTTTTTTTTAACATCTTTATTGAAGTATAATTGCTTTACAATGTTGTGTTAGTTTCTGCTTTATAACAAAGTGAATCAGCTATACATATACGTATATCCCCATATCTCCTCCCTCTTGCAACTCAGTCACACCCTCCCTATCCCACCCCTCAAGGTGGTCACAAAGCATCAAGCTGATCTCCCTGTGCTACGCAGCTGCTTCCCACTAGCTATTTTGCATTTGGTAGTGTATATATGTCCATGCCACTCTCTCACTTCGTCTCAGCTTACCCTTCCCCCTCCCTGTGCCCTCAAGTCCATTCTCTACGTCTGTGTCTTTATTCTTGTCCTGCCCCTAGGTTCTTCAGAACCATTTTTTTTTCTTAAATTCCATATATATGTGTTAGCAAACAACATTTGTCTTTCTCTTTCTGACTTACTTAACTCAGTATGACAGTCTCTAGGTCCATCCACCTCACTACAAATAACTCAATTTCGTTTCTTTTTATGGCTGAGTAATATTCCATTGTATATATGTGCCACATCTTCTTTATCCATTCATGTGTCGATGGACACTTAGGTTGCTTCCATGTCCTGGCTATTGTAAATAGAGCTGCAATGAACATTGTACATGACACTTTTTGAATTATGGTTTTCTCAGGGTATATGCCCAGTAGTGGGATTGCTGCATTGTATGGTAGTACTATTTTAGTTTTTTAAGGAACCTCCATACTGTTCTTCATAGTGGCTGTATCAATTTACATTCCCACCAACAGTGCAAGAGCGTTCCTTTTCACCACACCCTCTCCAGCATTTATTGTTTGTAGATTTTTTGACGATGGCCATTCTGCTGGTGTGCGATGATACCTCATTGTAGTTTTATTTGCATTTCTCTAATGATTAGTGATGTTGAGCATCCTTTCATGTGTTTGTTGGCAGTCTGTATATCTTCTTTGGGGAAATGTCTATTTAGATCTTTTGCCCATTTTTGGACTGGATTGTTTGTTTCTTTGATATTGAGCTGCATGAGCTGATTGTAAATTCTGGAGATTAATCCTTTGTCTGTTGCTTCATTTGAAAATATTTTTTCCCATTCTGAGGGTTTTCTTTTTGTCTTGTTTATGGTTTTCTTCACTGTGCAAAAGCTTTTAAGTTTTGTTAGGTCCCATTTGTTTATTTTTGTTTTTATTTCCATGTCTCTAGGAGGTGGGTCAAAAAGGATCTTGCTGTGATTTATGTCATAGAGTGTTCTGCCTATGTTTTCCTCTAAGAGTTTGAGAGTGTCTGGCTTTATATTTAGGTCTTTAATCCATTTTGAGTTTATTTTTGTGTACAGTGTTAGGGAGTTTCATTCTTTTACATGTAGGTGCCCAGTTTTCCCAGGACCACTTAATGAAGAGGCTGTCTTTTCTCCATTGTATATTCTTGCCTCCTTTATCAAAGATAAGGTGACCATATGTGAGTGGGGTTATCTCTGGGCTTTCTATGCTGTTTCATTGATCTATATTTCTCTTTTTGTGCTGGTACCGTACTGTCTTGATTACTGTAGCTTTGTAGTATAGTCTGAAGTCCAGGAGCCTGATTCCTCCAGTTCCGTTTTTCTTTCTCAAGATTGCTTTGGCTATTTGGGGTCTTTTGTGTTTCCATACAAATTGTGACATTTTTTGTTCTAGTTCTGTGAAAAATGCCATTGGTAGTTTGATAGGGATTGCACTGAATCTGTAGATTGCTTTGGGTAGTATTGCCATTTTCACAATGTTGATTCTTCCAATCCAAGAACATGGTATATCTCTCCATCTGTTTGTATCATCTTTACTTTCTTTCATCAGTGTCTTCTAGTTTTCTGTATACAGGTTTATTCCTAGGTATTTTATTCTTTTTGTTGCAGTGCTAAATGGGAGTGTTTCCTCATTTCCTCTTTCAGATTTTTCATCATTAGTGTATAGGAATGCAAGAGATTACTGTGCATTAATTTTATATCCTGCTACTTTACCAAATTCATTGATCAGCTCTAGTAGTTTTCTGGTAACATTAGGTAGGTTTATTCCTAGGTATTTTATTCTTTTTGTTGCAGTGCTAAATGGGAGTGTTTCCTCATTTTCTCTTTCAGATTTTATTAGGTAGGTTAGGTAGGTTTATTCCTAGGTATTTTATTCTTTTTGTTGCAGTGCTAAATGGGAGTGTTTCCTCATTTTCTCTTTCAGATTTTTCATCATTAGTGTATAGGAATGCAAGAGATTACTGTGCATTAATTTTATATCCTGCTACTTTACCAAATTCATTGATCAGCTCTAGTAGTTTTCTGGTAACATCTTTAGGATTCTCTATGTAGTATCATGTCATCTGCAAACAGTGACACTTTTACTTCTTTTCCAATTTGGATTCCTTTTATTTCTTTTTCCTCTTTGATTGCTGTGCCTAAAACTTCCAAAACTATGTTGAATAATCGTGGTGAGAGTGGACAACTTTGTCTTGTTCCTGATCTTAGAGGAAATTGTTTCAGTTTTTCACCATTGAGAGCGATGTTGGCTGTGGGTTTGTCATATATGGCCTTTATTATGTTGAGGTAACTTCCCTCCGTGCCTACTTTCTGAAGGGTTTTTATCATAAATGGGTATTGAATTTTGTCAAAAGCTTTTTCTGCATCTGTCGAGATGATCATATGGTTTTACTCCTTCAGTTTGTTAATATGGTGTATCACATTGATTGATTTACATAGATTGAGGAATCCTTGGATTCCTGGGAAAAACCCCACTTGATCATGGTGTATGATCCATTTAATGTGCTGTTGAATTGTGTTTGCTAGTATTTCATGGATGATTTTTGCATCTATGTTCATCAGGGATATTGGCCTGTATTTTTCTTTCTTTGTGACATCTTGGTTTTGGTATCAGGGTGATGGTGGTCTTGTTGAATAAGTTCAGGAGTATTCCTCCCTCTGTTATATTTTGGAAGAGTTTGAGAAGGATAGGTGTGAGCTCTTCTTAAATGTTTGATAGAATTCGCCTGTGAAGTCATCTGGTCCTGGGCTTTTGTTTGTTGGAAGATTTTTAATCACAGTTTCAATTTCAGTGCTTGTGATTGGTCTGTTTATATTTTCTATTTCTTACTGGTTCAGTCTCGGAAGGTGTGCTTTTCTAAGAATTTGTGCATTTCTTCCAGGGTTCCATTTTATTATCATATAGTTGCTTGTAGTAATCGCTCATGATGCTTTGTATTTCTGCAGTGTCAGTTGTTACTTCTCCTTTTTCATTTCTAATTCTACTGAATTAAGTCTTCTCCCTTTTTTCTTGATGAGTCTGGCTAATGGTTTATCAATTTTGTTTATCTTCTTAAAGAACCAGCTTTTAGTTTTATTGATCTTTGCTATTTTCCCTTCATTTCTTTTTCATTTATTTCTGGTCTGATCTTTATGATTTCTTTCCTTCTGCTAAATTTGGGGGGTTTTGTTCTTCTTTCTCTAATTGCTTTAGGTGTAAGTTTAGGTTGTTTACTTGAGATGTTTCTTGTTTCTTGAGGTAGGATTATATTGCTATAAACTTCCCTCTTAGAACTGCTCTTGTTGCATCTCAAAGGTTTTGGGTCATCATGTTTTCATTGTCATTTTTTTCTAGATTTTTTTCGATGTCCTGTTTGATTTCTTCAGTGATCTCTTGGTTATTAAGTAGTGTAGTGTTTAGCCTCCATGTGTATGTATTTTTACCCATTTTTTCCTGTAATTGATGTCTAGTCTCATAGAGTTGTGGTCAGAAAAGATACTTGATACGATTTCAGTTTCGTTAGATTTACAAAACCTTGATTTGTGACCCAGGATATAATCTATCTGGGAGAATGTTCCATGAGCACTTGAGAAGAAAGTGTATTCTGTTGTTTCTGGATGGAATGTCCTGTAAATATCAGTAAAGTCCACATCGTTTAATGTATCATTTAAAGCTTGTGCTGCCTTATTTATTTTCATTTTGGATGATCTGTCCATTGGTGAAAGTGGGGTGTTAAAGTCCCTTACTGTGATTGTGGTACTGTCAATTTCCCTGGTTATGGCTGTTAGTATTTGCCTTATGTATTGAGGTGCTCCTATGTTGGGTGCATAAATATTTACAATTGTTATACGTTCTTCTTGGATAGATCCCTTGATCATTATGTAGTGTCCTTCTTTGTCTTTTGTAATAGTCTTTATTTTAAAGTCTATTTTGTCTGATATGAGAATTGCTACTCCAGCTTTTTTTGATTTCCATTTGCGTGGAATATCATTTTCAATCCCCTCACTTTCAGTCTGTATGTGTCCCTATGTCTGAAATGGGGATCTTGGAGACAGCATATATACAGGTCTTTTCCATTTAGCCAGCCTATATCTTTTGGTTGGAGCATTTAATCCATATAAGTTTAGGATAATTATAGATATATATGTTGCTATTACCATTTTCTTAATTGTTTTGAGTTTCTTAGTGTAATTTTTTTCCTTCTCTTGTGTTTCCTGCCTAGAGAAGTTCCTTTAGCATTTGTTGTAAAGCTGGTTTGGTGGTGCTGAATTCTCTTAGCTTTTGCTTGTCTGTAAAGCTTTTAATTTCCCCGTCGAATCTGAATGAGATCCTTGCTGGGTAGAGTAATCTTGGTTGTAGGTTTTTCCCTTTCATCACTTTAAATATATCCTGCCACTCCCTTCTGGCTTTAGAGTTTCTGCTGAAAGATCAGCTGTTAACCTTATGGGGATTCCCTTGTATATTGTTTGTTGTTTTTCCCTTGCTGTTTTTAATATTTTTTCTTTGTATTTAATTTTTGATAGTTTGATTAACATGTGTCTTGGTATGTTTCTCCTTGGATTTATCCTGTATGGGACTCTCTGCACTTCATGGATTTGATTAACTATTTCCTTTCTCATATTAGGGAAATTTTCAGCTATAATCTCTTCAAATATTTTCTCAGTCCCTTTCTTTTTCTCTTCTTCTGGGACCCCTATAATTCGAATGTTGTTGCATTTAATGTTGTCCCAGAGGTCTCTGAGACTGTCCTCAATTATTTGCATTCTTTTTTCTTTATTCTGCTCTGCAGCAGTTATTTCCACTATTTTATCTTCCAGGTCAGTTATCCGTTTTTCTGCCTCAGTTATTCTGCTATTGATCCCATCTAGAGTACTTTTAATTTTATTTATTGTGTTGTTCATCATTGCTTGTTTCATCTTTATTTCTTCTAGGTCCTTGTTAACTGTTTCTTGCATTTTGTCCATTCTATTTCCAAGATTTCGGATCATCCTTACTATCATTATTCTGAATTCTTTTTCAGGTAGACTGGCTATTTCCTCTTCATTTGTTAGGTCTGATGCATTTTTATCTTGCTCCTTTATCTGCTGTGTGTTTTTCTGTCTTCTCATTTTGCTTATCTTACTGTGTTTGGGGTCTCCTTTTTGCAGTCTGCAGGTTCGTAGTTCCCGTTGTTTTTGGTGTCTGCCCCCAGTGGCTAAGGTTGGTTCAGTGGGTTGTGTAGTCTTCCTGGTTGAGGGAACTACTGCCTGTGTTCTGGTGGATGAGGCTGGATCTTGTCTTTCTGGTGGGCAGGAATGCATCCGGTGATGTGCTTTGGGGTGTCTGTGACCTTATTATGATTTTAGGCCACCTCTCTGCTAATGGGTGGTGTTGTGTTCCTGTCTTGCTAGCTGTTTGGCATAGGGTGTCCAGCATTTTACCTTGCTGGTTGTTGAGTGGACCCAGGTCTTAGCATTGAGATGAAGATCTCTTGGAGAGCTTTCGCTGTTTGATATTACACGGAGCTGGGAGGTCTCTGGAGGACCAGTGTCCTGAACTTGGCTCTCCCATCTCCGAGGCACAGGCCTGACACCTGGCTGCAGCACCAAGACCATGTCAGCCACACAGTGTATGAGGAGGAGCTCCTTGATGAGATGCAAAAAACACAGGCCAGCTGTGAACTCAAGAGTCTGCTTCCCAGTTTGCCATTATGCCTCCTTGCAGCCTCCTCTGTCTCTCTCTCTGTCTCTCTCTGGCCTGGCCGGCCACTTGGGGAAGGAGGAGGAAGAAGAGGAGGTGAGGAGAGAGTGCCAACCTTGGCCACTGCTAGGGCTAGTGCTCAGGAAGCTCCCTGGTTTTAATAATGAAGAAATGAGGTGACTAAGATCTATGGTTCCATGCAGCCCAAATATGACAAAAATAAGTAATATATGCATTAGCCTAGCATCAGAGTATAAAATGGCATGGGAGAGCAAACCACATTTTAAGAATCATATTTCATCAGGTTATGCAGCTGTTCTCCAAAATGTGGTTCAATCACATATTAATGAACCTTCTTCAGAAATTATTCACCAAGAAGTCCTATTTATTTTGTCTGTGCAAGAATGTGACTTCAAATATCACTTGAGTCAACTGGTTCAAATATCTTTTAGTTTCAGTTGAAATTTCTTCTAAATCAGTTCAAAAGTTTTTGATAAAAACTGATATTTACTAGAAAATGAGACATAGACGCTATACCTACTAGCACCAACATGTACCTTATTAGGAGTGTTGAGGAGCAACCATGGTGCTGTAATATTATAACAGTACGCTTAGACTAGTATTAAGTACCCTTGAAAAGAGTGGCTAGGTTAGTATTTTTGTACTGATTTTGACCTAGGCTCTCTTTTTCTTTTGTTTTGCTTATCTGAATTATCTGCTGATATGCCATGGCTGTGTCTGTGTCCCACACTATCCCGGTAGATTCCTGGTATTATTATTACGTTGTTAGCAACTTCCTTTTTCTCTGGTACAATGACACCAAAGCTGAGTTTTCTGCCCCACCCAGTTTCAACATTCCTTCCTTATTGATAAAGTTGTCCACGAACTGTTTTTGTACTGCACAATTTCTCTATTTTTGTTTTTATTTGTCAATTCAAAATCCTGTGGAAAGTTGGGGGTGTTATTATTCTCCAATATGAGATATTCTCCTCTAATAATTGATTTGAAAAAAAATTTTAGTGCAGAATGTTTCTCCCAAATGTGTATAAATACCTTGTGGTGGGAAGGGGTTTGTAAATGTCTTGAATTTTGATGAGAAAGAGTTTGGGGTTAAATATTGCTTAGAGAAAATTTATCCTGGTATGGAAGTCCTATTAGGAACAGACCCCCAGACCTTACCATCATACATATTTATAGTCTTACTCACACACACACATACACACACACACACACACACACACACACACACCCACCCACCCACCCATATATAGTTATTACATATGTAATTATAAATTATATGCATGTGTTACTGTATACATTACAAACACTTAAGTCACAGAATTTTAGAAGGTCAAGATAAAAATAACAATAGATATTCTAGTGTTTTTCTTTTTCAGTCTTGTAAATTGCTGTGTGCACTCTGGGGTGCATTCCCAACCCTGGAGATCAAACATCTCATTAGCTCTTGGAGCTGAGATTAAAGGCTATCTGTTTTCTGCTTCACTAAGGTTTTGTTGTTTAATGGCTTCACACTTACAGTGGTGCATGGCACACTGAATCATATTGTTGTCCATTTGGATATGAGAGTACAGAATTAAACATCTGGGATATTCTGTTCAGCTGTGGCCTGTGATGAGTTTGATGAGTGTGGTGATTTCCATGATGAAGCAGGTTGTTTGTGGAGCACAGTCAGGGTGATGCAGCTTGGGCATGAGCAAGGAGCTTCAGGGTCAGGTATTACAATGGCAAAGGCCACAATACCATATCCATTTATTTTGGCACGGGCTGAATTTTACATTCATTCTGAGGGCTGACTTTAGGCAAAACTAGTGAGTTTTGAGGGAGTTTACAGTTTTCCTAATTGCACACTAAGAGCACCATTTAGCCCTTTTATGGTGGGTGCATTTCATTTACGCTACAGGATGGAACCCAGCACCATGCATATGTGAAAGTATCTAATCATCTCCCTATCATGAGTTTAAGACACTGTGATATCCCTTCCCTGCATAGTTGAATGTAAGTTCTCCTCTAAACGTTGAATAAAGTAATTGCAAACATTTGTGATTAGACAGTGAGACGCATAGAGGTTGGAAAACTTCCTGGCCCCTCTGAACTCACTGTGTTTGTTGAAAGACTTGCCTATTCTCAGCTTCTAAATACGTTCTCAGTTATTTGAAAGAAGAGATCAATCTGCCAGACCAGGTTTAATTTCCAAGAGAGTACTGTCACAAAAGGTGATGTTGTGAAGAAAATGAAAGTAATGCATGATTTCATTTAGAAGTGCTAAGGATGTACGGCCAGCAGAAGGTGAAGAATGATGTCGGAGAAGGGTCAATGTCTCTTTTGCACTGGTAGACAAAGGAAATTGCATTTTTGGGAAAATTATCTGCAAAATTGCATTCTTTCCTCCTGTTCTTGAATCTCACATCTACATTCAGTTTAATGATGAAGATGTAGAAGTAAATAGAATTAATTAGGGCATTTTGAAATTGACCAAAATAGAGAATATTTTAAAATCAAATTAATAACAGAATGAATAGAAATGGGCATAAATAGGTGAGTAAAGCAGTAGTTCTCATTAGAAATGTACAAACAATAATATAGTACACAGATGGGCTGATATTTAATATTGCACTGAAGATCTGGAATGAACAGAGTTGAAAAAAAAATTGGAAATGGCATTTCACTGGCAAGCAGAAAGAGAAATAATTGACTATGTGGGACGTTTCCTAATTGAGGACTTAATAGACTCTGGCTTAATAGACACTTTTGAGGTTTGAGTTAAGATACAAAACTAATAACTTTTATTTTAATTAATTATGTTAGTGATAGGTTTAAAAATATTTGAGGTACATCTTGGTGATGGTTTCCAAAACAGTTATGAAACATATTAGCAAGACAGTAATATCGACAATATACTGGTAGTTGCAAATGTATATTTTGAGAGCAACAAAATATGGGGATATCAGGATTTGATTAAACAGCCAGGCTAGGAACCATATGTTTACATTTGAGTTTCTGCCATCAGCAGTGCATTTAACATGGGCAGAAAACGTACTCTGGAGCAAGTAAAAAAATCAGAGCAGGAGACGCAAAAGTCGATAGGGAATATGACTCCAACCTCACAGACCAAATTCAATCTCTACACTACTGTACAATTTTGCCAAATGTATTTTAATATTTATTATTCCTTCCAAGGTATTTTGGATGTTAATAGAGACTCAAGCGAGAAATGGACCCTTTGCCAACTTCAAGGCCATTTTTTCTTTTAAACACCTTTATTGGAGTATAATTGCTTTACAATGCTGTGTTAGTTTCTGCTGTATAAACAGTGAATCAGTTATACATATACATATGTTCCCATATCTCCTCCCTCTTGCGTCTCCCTCCCACCCTCCCTATCCCACCTCTCTAGGTGGTCACAAAGCACCAAGCTGATCTCCCTGTGCTATGCGGCTGCTTCTCACTAGCTCTCTGTTTTCCATTTGGTAGTGTATATATGTCAATGTTACTCTCTCACTTCGTCCCAGCTTACCCTTTCCCCTCCCCGTGTCCTCAAGTCCATTCTCTACGTCTGTGTCTTTATTCCTGTCCTGCCCCTAGGTTCTTCAGAACCATTTTTTTCCTTAAATTCCATATATATGTGTTAGCATACAACATTTGTCTTTCTCCTTCTGACTTACTTAACTCAGTATGACAGTCTCTAGGTCCATCCACCTCACTACAAAAAACTCAATTTCGTTTATTTTTATGGCTGAGTAACATTCCATTGTATATAATACTTAGGTTGTTTCCACGTCCTGGCTATTGTAAATAGAGCTGCAGTGAACATTGTGTTATATGACTCTTTTTGAATTATGGCTTTCTCAGGATATATGCCCAGTAGTGGGATTGCTGGGTCATATGGTAGTTCTATTTTTAGTTTCTAAAGGAGCATCCATACTGTTCTCCATAGTGGCTGTATCAGTTTACATTCCCACCAAAAATGCAAGAGTGTTCCTTTTTCTCCACACCCTCTCCAGCATTTATTATTTGTAGATTTTTTGTTGATGGCCATTCTGACCGGTGTGAGGTGATACCACATTGTAGTTTTGATTTGCATTTCTCCAATCATTAGTGATGTTGAGCATCCTTTCATGTGTTTGTTGGCAATCTGTATGTCTTCTTTGGAGAAATGTCTATTTAGGTCTTCTGCCCATTTTTTGGATTGGGTTGTTTGTTTCTTTGGTATTGAGCTGCACGAGCTGCTTGTATATTTTGGAGATTAATCCTTTGTCAGTTGCTTCATTTACAAATATTTTCTCCCATTCTGAGGGTTGTCTTTTCGTCTTGTTTATGGTTTTCTTTGCTGTGCAAAAGCTTTTAAGTTTCATTAGGTCCCATTTGTTTATTTTTGTGTTTATTTCCATTTCTCTAGGAGGTGGGTCCAAAAGGATATTGCTGTGATTTATGTCATAGAGTTTTCTGCCTATGTTTTCCTCTAAGAGTTTGAGAGTGTCTGGCCTTACATTTAGGTCTTTAATCCATTTTGAGTTTATTTTTGTGTATGGTGTTAGGAAGTGTTCTAATTTCATTCTTTTACATGTAGCCGTCCAGTTTTCCCAGCACCACTTATTGAAGAGGCTGTCTTTTCTCCATTGTATATTCTTGCCTCCTTTATCAAAGATAAGTTGACCATATGTTCGTGGGTTTCTCTCTGGGCTTTCTATCCTGTTCCATTGATCTATATTTCTGTTCTTGTGCCAGTACTATATTGTTCAAGGCCATTTTGAAATAGAAAGAGGCCTAATGCTAAGTTTAGACTAAAGGTTTGTGACGTTTCTTGATTTGGTATCACACTGTCCCATGAGTTCCAACAATAAATATTCTTTAAAAAGGCTCACAAGTCTTCTTGAGCATCAAATGTCTCATCACAAATAATATCTGGGTGAGTTGGATGTAAATATGCCAAAACCATGAATAATAGATTCTTCTGGGCTTATAAATGAAGGGGAAGTGTACGTGGTTAACTGTGACCAGAAACTGTAACTGCAGTTTTCTGTCAAATGTTTGAAGAGGAAACTGTTTGATTCAACAGTTTATCGAGTGACTCTTTTCTGCTGGACACCTCTTTCCTGGTTGGGTCAGATGCTCATTAGGTAGAATTTGATCTGGTCCCCAAGCTTTATATATTTCCTTGGGGCAAATTAGTTTTCTTCCTCTCCTTCTGTGAGCCTTTTTCCATATTTCTTAAATTCCATGTGTTTCAAATGACTATATTCTTTCTTTGCAATATCTCCCACAGTTATCCATTTTTTTCCTTCTCTCTCTTTCCCGCCCTCTCCCTCTCTGTCTCTGTCTCTGTCTCTCTCTCATGCACTCAAATATTATTATAAAAGTCCCCAGGGAGGCTGGAGGTCATCTTACATACCTTTGAGGACAGCAAATATCAGAAAGTTGACTTTGGTTGTAGTGAGAGATTCGGTCCTGGAGACTATGTCTTTTGAGTTTCAAGTCTATGCTTTTGACTTCCTCAAGGATGAGTCTCATCACCTTATATTGGGACATCTGTGAAAGGCCTCTAGATTCTGATAGCTTCCCTTTTCAATGTCCTCTGCACAACTTATTAAGAAAAATATCTCTTCTTTCATTTAACAAATATTTAACTGATATATACCAGGTGTTTTCCTAGGGTCTGGACACAAGTCTGTCCCTGGTAGGACCAGCTACATAATTTAAGGGACTCTGTGAAAAACAAAAATTCAGGGCCCCTTGTTCAAAAATGATTAAGAATTTCAAAATGGCAAGAACTAGCACTAAACCATGTGTAGGGTTCTTCTGAGTCCAGGGCTCTGTGTGACTGCCCGCACAGTTCTCACACTCATGAAGCTGACCCTAGCCCCTGGATTAATTTTCATCTAACACTCTTTTCTTCATGTCACTCTGCTTAAATATTTCTAAATGGTACTTAGTAGTTTTTAAATTCCAAGAATCTTTAACCTTTTGTTCCAAACCTGACTTTTCATCCTTACTTGTCCTGCTTCCACTAAGTGAATGCTGTCTGCTTAACTAATAAGATCATATAGAGGGGGAAAATTCACTTTCTTAGCACCTAGAAACAGAATGGCAAATTGTTTTAGGGAGAGGTCTTGGTGAATCTCTCAAAAGGGAGAAGTGATCCTCAGAAAGACACTGGGATGGCAAGAGAAAGAGGGAAGCTCTCTACAAGAAGGAGAGAGGGAGGAGGGGTGATGGGGCAGTGTCCCAGGGGTAGTCTCAGAAAGAAAGACTCATGGTTTCTCTGGAAGCAAAATTTCCTAGAGAAGAAGCCATTTGAATGGGAGGTATGTATTTGTGTGTTGTTTATTGTATCATGGAAAACCCTCTTCCACCTTCCCTACAAAATCTCCTGCTAACTTTACCTTGCTCAGTAATGCATTTGGTAAGAATGGAGTCTTTTGGACAATGCATGGAAATTCTGCATCAGTGTCAGGTCTGGTTTGTAACAAAATCAGTGACTTCATGAGGGGCTACCAACAAATGGATTCTGCAATTTATTTTACCATTTCTTGTATGTGTCTGAAATATACCATTTCCCCACCCTACCTACCCCTTCCCCCACCATTCCTTCCTCTTCGTCCTTTGTTTCCTTAAAACCTGTACATTCTTTAGGTCCAAATCAAGCTTTTCTTTCTCTAAGAAATCCTAAGAGCTATTCTGCCCTAAAATGACCTCTTCTGTCACAGATGCATTTTGTTTATTACTAACCACTTGGCATTTCCTTATTCCCTCTTTCTAGATAGATTTTTTTTTATATGACTATGCCTGATCCTCCTGTACGCAAGAAGCTCACTAAGGACAGGGTTTGTCCATTTACCTCCTTTTATCATCACACCCAGCCCAGTACTGTGTCTACAGCTGAAAGGATGATGATAATAAATGAGAGAAACTTGTTTGGGCTACAGAAAACCTTAATGTCAAAGGGAATAAAAAGTGGAGCAGAAACTGCTTGGGTTTTAGAGACAGGTCCAAAAAGCCATAGCTAACACTGGGTAATCATGTTTGAGAGAGGAAAAACCTTTTATAAAAGTCTGTTGGTAAATAGTCCCTTTTAAAAAGTGGTATTTTGGTCAGATACATTCGTAAATCTAAGACTTTTTCATAAGTTTCCTGAAGAAAGTGGCAGATATTTCAATAGAGGACTTACAGGAAAAATGTAATAAGGCACACATGGAAAGCATACAGGCTTTTCCAGAACATTTCTGTTCCAATGATAATAGGCTGAGAATAATCACAGATTCCTTGGGAGGAACTTGTGTCCAATATACGTACTGAGAGCATATTCCATGACCATAGTCATTGTGCTTAATGAACTCTATATTGTTTTCATGATAGTGTATGAAATTATTTGTCACATTCATAACATTCCGTAGGTACTGTCTGAACAGACACCTGATGGGTACAACCTGTGATTAGTAGAGCCAATATTTTGATACCTAGAATGGGCTACAGGCAGGTAGATAGAATATCTTGGAGAGTGGAGAGTTTAATTTTAAAGATTTTTATTTCTACATAGAGATTTGTTAGAAGAGAAGGAAGTTGAGATCAGGTGAGAAAGCCATAACCGACCCTGTTGGAGGAGAAACTCTCAAGTAGGAATACATTTTTTTTATATTAACAAATGTGATAACTTGATACTAGAAGACTTTGGTAACTGCAAAGTCAAACACAGTGAAGGTGGTAGTGATGGTGAGTAGATGTCTACACCACAGAAAATTTAAATGACCTTCCTGTATGAAGTCAGGAGAGTCAGTAGCAATATGGATCCAACAGACAAGCTGGTTGGGAATTTAGAAGTCTCAGTAAGAAACAGCTTACTCTTTCAAACAAATTTTTGTCTGAAGTTCCTTTCCCCTAGATATCTACCAGGGAGGCATTACCTTAGAGAATTATTAAGATGCCTAGGCCTACAGGCTTAGAAGCTTGATTTTGTCAGGCTATTGAGAATCATCTATCTCTAAGACTCAGATTTGTATTAATTATGCCTGAGGCTGATATATGGACATAGAATGCAAATTTATCCATTTACTGTGAAAGCTGTAACTGTCATAGGAACCAGAGTATTCATAACCTCAGCATCAGTACATTCTCTCCGTATAGGTCAGCCTGTAACGGAAGACACATTCTATTCAGAACACTTGCCAGCAAGGCATCAGAGCATAAAGCATTAGTTTGATGAACTGCAATGTTTCTCAGCAATAGGCTAAATTAGCCTGTTGTTTTCACCACCACAATAGAAAAGATCTTGACAATGGGCCACAGTATTCTCTGTCTGCTGGCTAGGCCCATTGCTTATTCAAAATGCTTTGATGAGCAGCTCCAATGTACCTTTCTGATTCTCCTTTTATAGCTTCCATAACCCACCAAGCCCACTTTGGAGCAACATAGTCTTTCTTTAGACTTGTAAATGAACTCCCCTCTGATCATATTCAGATCCGTTAGGTTTAAGCCCTTAATGTGACCTTGCAAAATGCAATGACCTTTTCAAAATAATCTTATTTTTTTCTTTTCCAGCTTCATTGATGATTACTTAAACTTGTGGACAATAAGGAGACAAATCCTTGTCATTGTTGGTGGTGGGGCTCTGGTGGCATTATTGAGTAAACTGGGGTTGGGAGTGACAAGGTCTTCAAGAAGGAAGGTGAAGATTAGGAAAGGTTTCTAGTCACAGGAGAAACCAACCTGTGTTTGGAGTGGGAAAACTTGGGGAGAAAATCATACCTCAGTATGCATTAGTGCCTAAATTCATGGCAGTGAGAAAATGCAAATGCAGATGAGTGATGGGTCTGTTCTGGTCAGGACAAGATGGTGTAAGCTGGAACTCATATAAACTAAAGACATGGATGCCTGAGGCTTGGAGGAAAGGCCTGACACAGGGAGTGGGTTTGGTAATTCTTTCTGGAATACCCAGTCCTATCCTGACTGATGAAGCCCACAGAGAAGGCGAAATTTTCACTTTGCTTCTTGTTGTCTAGTCTACCCTTCTTTCTAATAAAGACAAAGTAAATTGGAGCATGGAAACATTTTTCTTATAAAGGTTTAAGTAAAATCTTAACTAGTAGTCATGAGTGTATTTTTCATTTTCTTTTTTACCGTCATATTCTGACATAATTAGGACAAAATTTAATTTATTTTGGAAAGCACTATAACACTCCCCACCAAAAAGAAAGCAAAAACAAATACCTTTTGGAGGGGCTGTATCACTGGTTTCAGATAGATTTGGTTAACAAATCTAAACTTTGTCCTAAAGTAATATTTAACCATTGTTTTGTAAATTGAAATCAAGATTAAATTCCTAGCAAGACAAGAAGTAAACTAGTTGTCTAGATTACAGGTTTTTTTCTTTTCTACCCAAGATAAAGAAGGAAAGAAATTGCAGTCATATAGGCTGTGCAGCACATATGCCCTTTGGACAGTGCTGTGCTGCATACCATGTGACTTTAGGAACTAAGTTTTGCAAATATACAAGAACGGGCTCTTTGCAAATAGTTCTGTTCTGGTCATTGATCAAACGTGAACCAAACCATTTACTTCCATTTTAGTGGCATTAAACTGATTTTAACCCTTCGTATTCACCAGGTCACCCTTCTGCTCCTATCTTGATGTTTTCTGTACATATTGTTTCTCAGGGAGGTACTTCAGAGGAGTAAGGGATGTTGGTGGAATTACTTTGATCATGGAAAACACGAAGGCATTTAGGGCTGCATTGGAGTCCTGCTGTAATATGTGTCTGGGCTCAAGCTGTGGATTTGTTTAAATATCCAATATGATCATTTTAGAACAATATCCCTCAGTTAAATAAGTGAGTGGTCTTCGATGTCCTTCAAGAATAGATTTTCTTATGTTACACAGCTCTCTATAGTATGTTGTTGGGTCGCTTGTTTTTTAAATTCTGATAAACTGTCTTTGGATATGAAAGGTATAATAAGGACAGTCAATTCTGTTATAACAAGGCACGTGTTCCTAAAAATCACCCTCCTGTGCAAAATCACACAATATAACAGATAGGGCTTGTAAGGAAAATGGGGTTTGGGGTATGACACTCAAAAACTTTGTCACTGACACATACAAAGGTGGAAGCCTAATAAAACAGGTAGTATGATCTTATACATCTTACATATTCTTATACACATCTCATTCATTCTTAAAGGGTTAAGAAACATAAATACTACAATACATATTGCACTTTAAACTGAATTTGCTTGTAGAATTGGTACAACTTGTGAGTTATTGTGAAGTGGTAGATGGGCAGTTATTTTGATTTGCAGGCTTCCTGATGGTTTTCTGCAAAGTGAGACCATGGAGGAATGAGTAGGAACTTGGGGGTATTGGAGGCCATGAAGAGTGAGCTTGAGGACTGTATTTGTTGACTTAAATCACATGAATACAACTTGTGGTCATGATTACCTGTGCACAGGAAATAGAGAATTTCAAGAATATAACTAAGTCAGTTCAATACCAACCTCCAAAGGTCTCATTGACTTAAATTTAACTTGAGACTCATCAGCAAAAAAGGAAACCAGATCATGGGTATTGTATGAAGTCTATTTTACTATTGAAAATAAAGACTGAAATAACTGATTTTATGCATCATTTATTTGCCATTAAATTTATTTTTAATGATTTATTGATTTGTAATGACATAAGAAAAAAATTATACAATGCCGGAATCTCACATTCTCTAAATAAGTTCTTCAGTTAAAAAATAAATATATATTGGGCTTCCCTGGTGGCGCAGTGGTTGAGAGTCCGCCTGCCGATGCAGGGGACGCGGGTTCGTGCCCCGGTCCAGGAAGGTCCCACATGCCGCAGAGCAGCTAGGCCCGTGAGCCATGGCCGCTGAGCCTGCGCGTCCGGAGCCTGTGCTCCGCAACGGGAGAGGCCACAACAGTGAGAGGCCCACGTACCGCAAAAAACAAACAAACAAAAAAAAACATATTATATTATTGTATAAACATAAAAAATACAACATTAAGGAAAGCTAAATAATAAGATAATATTTTTATCAGTTTGTAAAGTTAACAAAATTTAAAGTGTTCAGTTTATATTCAAACATTTGATTCTATATAAATTTATGCTCTTTTTCTCAAAAGGGAAAAAGGGCATAAAACTTGAGTAAAATCCAATATATAAGACTAGATCTTGAAAACTTATATAATAATTAAAAAAAAGATTCAGGCAATACAAAAGAAAAGAGATCTTATTTTTGTATTAATTAACGTAACAGTCAAATAAGGGCTAGGACAGAAAATGTATTGCATGCATACTCCAAAAATCTCGAGTACCAGAAAAATTCCCTACGAGATATCTCAGCCAAACTCAATAAAGCAATTCCTATTATTCTGAGTTGACATTCAAGGTGTATTACCTAAGCCTGGATGGGTGAGTAGGCAGAAAGAAGTTGAACCCAGGACCTGTCAGGGGTCATGTATTTTGACAGTTTGCAGTGAGGGAGAACTAGAGGCTTAATTACAGAGAGATGCAGAAATAAGGGACAGGTAGACCATGGAATCCTTGCATGCATCCCCAGTTCAACTCCAAGCTTGTTGTTTTATCTGCTTCACCAGTTTCATGAATCAATATATTTCCATTTTTGCTTAAGCTGCTTAAGTTTCTGCCAGTGGTAACCATACCACTGTAAGTACCTATTTGTTTATAACATGCTTAGGGCTTTTTGTGGCTCTTCAGCCTTAACATTCCTCCCCAAACACTGAACTATTCTTTCAGCACACTTCTGAGCAATTCATCTGATGCTTCTACTGGTTATATCTCCATATAAAGTGGAATCACTAAGTCGTAGAAAACAGTGCCTACTTGAGTGACAGAAAATAAAATTGCTATCTAAAAGACAAAAATAGATACTGACCAGCTCCTCCTGAGTCCAGGGAGAGACCAACTCCTTTTCAGGGAAGAAACAGCTTCCCTGGAGACTACTCACAGTTGGCTTTCTGGTGAGTAGAGAGTGTATGGAGAATGTGCCCAGGCTAGTCTACATAGGCAATGTTGAGGTAAAAAGAAGCCAATTGCTCTCCTGAAAAGAGAAGAAAGGAGTTTTTAAACTGGACAAAAGTCAGAGTGAGGTCACAGGGTTTACCAGCATGTCTGTGTGTAAGAGGCAACAGAGCCACTACCTGTGAACATGTGCCTATGCCTGGACAAAGATCCACGTTATTTCCGTAAAGAAGTTTCTGGGTTTCTGAATAACTTGGACTTTCTGGTTAACAGAAACTTTGTGTCATGTTCAGAGTTGCAAAGTTAAGCTCCTTTATGCTGCTTCTGACGTGTTCATTAGATTCATGAGTTAAGCATCTTTGGGTCAAAGTTGTTCATTTTGGTTCAGGGCTGTCTTGAGCACACAGGCTCTACTTAGCTGACCATCACTCCTTTTGGGATCAATCGCACTACTTCCTTAAAACTGTTTCTGCTCATATTTACTTTCCATTTTGTTGAATTTGGACTCTTAAATTCAAATTAAAAGTCACACTCATTATCACTTAAATCTTCTAGTTCTGTATTGAGAGGTAGCAAGGTGAACCTTCATATGGGGGCATGGGGAACAGTTTTAGCCTATTAGCTTTGAATCCTATATGGTTCCTTCCAGGAAGGTTCTGACATAGGGTCGAATACATGAATTTTGTTGAAAGTATATTTATTTTTTTCTGTTACTTTAATATTTAATATCCTAGAGGGCACAGACCATAATATCTCTAAATTATGGGCAATAAACTACCATTATTTTAGGAACCTTACATGAAATACATCATAGAAGACCACAGAGTGGACCAAAGGAGCCTAAAGTCCTATGCTGACAACTTCTGAGTCAAAGAAAGAAGAATTTATTTTTTCTTGTAGTTGTAAAGCAGGGTGACTGAATTGGGAAGAAGATTAATATAGAGGAAATAATAGTATTAATTAAGAAATAATCTGCATATTTATTTATGGTTTCCTTTGCTGTGCAAAAGCTTTCAAGTTACATTAGGGCCTATTTTTTTATTTTTGCTTTTATTTCCATTACTCTAGGAGGTGGTTCAAAAAGGATCTTGCTGTGATCCTTTCACAGAGTGTTCTGCCTATGTTTTCCTCTAAGAGTTTTATAGTGTCTGGCCTTACATTTAGGTCTTTAATCCATTTTGAGTTCATTTTTGTGTACGGTGTTAGGGAGTGTTCTAATTTCATTCTTTTACATGTAGCCGTCCAGTTTTCTCAGCACCACTTATTGAAGAGACTGTCTTTTCTCCATTGCATATTCTTGCTTCCTTTATCAAAGATAAGTTGACCATATGTTCATGGGTTTCTCTCTGGGCTTTCTATCCTATTCCATTGGTCTATATTTCTGTTTTTGTGCCAGTATCATACTGTCTTGATTACTGAAGCTTTGTAGTATAGTCTGAAGTCCAGGAGCCTGATGCCTCCAGCTCCATTTTTCTTTCTCAAGATTGCTTTAGCTATTTGGGGTCTTTTGTGTTTCCATACAAATTGTGAAATTTTTGGTTCTAATTCTGTGAAAAATGCCATTGGTAGTTTGAATCTGTAGATTGCTTTGGGTAGTATAGTCATTTTCACAACGTTGATTCTTCCAATCCAAGAACATGGTATATCTCATCTGTTTGTTTCATCTTTAATTTCTTTCATGAATGTATTATAGTTTTCTGCATACAGGTCTCTTGTCTCCTTAAGTAGGTTTATTCCTAGGTATTTTATTCTTTTTGTTACAGTGGTAAATGGGAGGGTTTCCCTGATTTCTCTTTCAGATTTTTCATCATTAGTGTATAGGAATGCAAGAGATATAAACAAGATGGAAAGGCAACCCGCAGAATGGGAGAGAATATTTGCAAATGAAGCAACGGACAAAGGATTAATCTCCAAAATATACAAACAAGCAGCTAATGCAGCTCAATATCAAGAAAAACAATCAACCCAATCCAAAAATGGGCAGAAGACCTAAATAGATATTTCTCCAAAGAAGACATACAGATTACCAACAAACACATGAAAGGATGCTCAATATCACTAATCACTGGAGAAATGCAAATCAAAACTACAATGAGGTATCACCTTACACCAGTCAGAATGGCCATCATCAAAATATCTACAAACAATAAATGCTGGAGAGGGTGTGAAGGAAAGAGAACCCTCTTGCACTGTTGGTGGGAATGTAAACTGATACAGCCACTGTGGAGAACAGTATGGAGCTTCCTTAAAAAACTAAAAATAGAACTACCATATGACCCAGCAATCCCACTACTGGGTATATACTCTGAGAAAACCATAATTCAAAAAAAGTCATGTACTACAATGTTCACTGCAGCTCTATTTACAATAGCCAGGACATGGAAGCAACCTAAGTGTCCATCGACAGATGAATGGATAAAGAAGATGTGACACATATATACAATGGAATATTACTCAGCCATAAAAAGAAACAAAATTGAGTTATTTGTAGTTAGGTGGATGGACCTAGAGTCTGTCATACAGAGTTAAGTAAGTCAGAAGGAGAAAAACAAATACTGTATGCTAACACATATATATGGAATCTAAAAAAAAAAAAAGGTTCTGAAGAACCTAGAGGCAGGACAGGAATAAAGACGCAGACATAGAGAATGGACTTGAGGATACAGGGAGGGGGAAGGGTAAGCTGGGATGAAGTGAGAGAGTGGCATGGACATATATACACTACCAAACATAAAATAGATAGCTAGTGGGAAGCAGCCGCATAGCACAGGGAGATCAGCTCAGGGCTTTGTGTCCATCTAGAGGGGTGGGACAGGGAGGATGGGAAGGAGACCCAAGAGGGAAAAGATTTTCAGATATATGCATATGTATAGGTGATTCACTTTGTTATACAGCAGAAACTAACACAACATTGTAAACCAATTAAACTCCAATAAAGATGTTAAATATATATATATATATATAGTAAAATAAAAAAGAAAAGAAATGATCTGCAATGTTCTCTATCTCTGTTTCTTTACTGAAAAATAATTATTTTGAGTTGCAACCTGTTAGGTTTGGTTATTATTAGTAAACATCAGCTGATTTTGCTTCTGCTTTGGCATTACAATTTCAACTTTGTAACTTCCATGAATTTAAATAACTTAAATTTTAAATTAAAGAAACATTGCGTATTCCCGAAGGATGGTTCCTGATAACAATAAGTGACATTTACTTAATTTTTGCACATGAGATTAAGTTTTTGGTTAAAGACCAAGATTTTTTTTTTCCATAAGATGGGTTATCCTTAAAGATAAATCTATGCCTTACTTTAATCCTTCAGTGCACTCTCATCCTGTGAATAATGCCATTTTAATGAATCTTACATTATGTTAAAAAACCTGAGCATCCTAATAAATTCCATACTTTGGGAGTTTCAGGCCAACTTTAAGTCTAATTTAATAATAGTAAAAAAATGTTATTCTATTTTTTTGATAACTTCTGAACTTTATATAGGTTACAACTATGAGCAAGCCAATCAGTGGAATCAATGCCATGTGATAGACATTATGATTAAAACCCAGACCCTAGAAGAGGGGAAATAGAGGCAAAAATAGGAAGAAGATAGCAACAAGATATACAAAGTCGGGCTGCCCTTTTGAGAAGCACACAGAAAATGCACAGGGTACAGTGCTCACAAATTTCATTGTTGACTTTAGGACAAGTTGACTTTTTTTTTTTTTTTTTTGCAGTACGCGGGCCTCTCACTGTTGTGGCCTTTCCCGTTGCGGAGCACAGGTTCCGGACGCGCAGGCTCAGCGGCCATGGCTCACGGGCTCAGCCGCTCCGCGGCATGTGGGATCTTCCCGGACTGGGGCATGAACCCACGTCCCCTGCATCGGCAGGCGAACTCTCAACCACTGCGCCACCAGGGAAGCCCAAGTTAACGTTCTTGTTTTTATTTATCAATATTTTTTCCCTGATTTTCTTATCCTGTTATTAGTGTAAGGATACAGAGAAAATGTGCACTTTAGCTGCTGTTAAAGATAATAATTGTAAAGGGAGATGGACCTTGCTGAAAAAACACTTTCTAAATTCAGGTTCTGGGGAAGGAGGGAGCTCCTTGTCATAATAAAGGAAGGAGATGGAGCATGAAGCAGGTGTAGTGTTGCAGAGGGCGAGGTTGGAGAGGACAGCCGGTGGCTGGGGATGGAAGGCATGCATTTAGGAAAAGAGACAGTTGAATGAAGATTTATTTTCAGTGGAGTCCTAGGGATCCAACTGAAACAAACTTTCAATAATCCTACCCAAATTAAGATATTCCGGATGCAGGTAGATTTCTTAAAGAAGCTGGTAAAGGAGTTGAGATCTGAGTTAAGGTTGCATAGGGGTCAAAAAAGTTGAGTTTAGTAGCAAAGGTAATTGTCTATTTCTTTTTTTTAAAAAAATTATTTTATATTGGTGCATAATTGACTAAAAATGTTGTGTTAGTTTCAGGTGTACAGCAAAGTGAATCAGTTATACATATACATGTACCTATTCTTTTTCAAATTCTTTTCCCACTTAGGTTATTGCAGAATATTGAGCAGTGTTCCTGTGCTATACAATAGGTCCTTGCTGGTTATCTATTTTAAATATAGCAGTGTGTACATGTCAATCGCAAATTTCTTTGAATGTTAAAAACTACTATTCATACACAGAAGTAAAGTTTCAAAATTAGATTTTATTATATTTAATTAAAAAGCCTTGTCTTGGGCTTCCCTGGTGGCGCAGTGGTTGGAAGTCCGCCTGCCGATGCAGGGGACACGGGTTCGTGCCCTGGTCCGGAAGGATCCCACTTGCCGCGGAGCGGCTGGGCCTGTGAGCCATGGCCGCTGAGCCTGCACGTCCGGAGCCTGTGCTCCGCAATGGGAGAGGCCACAACAGTGAGAGGCCCGCGTACCGCAAAAAAAAAAAAAAAAAAGCCTTGTCTTAAGTGATATACTGTCTGTATAGAGCACATTAACAGAAACACAGTCAAGTCATAAAAATTAATTAAAAGAGATTAAATTGATAGTACTAAAAATGATGGAGGGAAACTAATTCACACACTGCGGTTTACAGATTGAAGTCCTCTTCTCTGCTCCTCTCTTTACCAATATCTTCCATATCCTGTGGCTGCTCAGAAAACATTCTATTTATTCCTCTCTTTCCAACCTCCAAACAGACTCTCAAACCCATCCCAATCTCCAATTCCAGTCTAATCCCAATAAGTAGCAACAGATATTTATTCAACATCTACAACTAGTTAAGCAATCTGCTGAAAGATGAAGATACACCCGTCAGTGGATACAGCAGAAAAGGAGTTCCTGTCTTCACAATCTTCTGTCATTCATTCTAGTGTGGGAAATAGACAATAAAAAAGAAAAATAATTAAAATATATAATATCTCAGAAATATGTGTGTGTGTGTGTGTGTGTGTATATATATATATATATATATATATATATATATATAAAAATGTCAAAAACATAGAAAGATGAGAACCAAAAGCAGTGATGATGAGTCTGCCATGTCTGTTGGAGGTGGTGGTGGTCACTGAAGTTCTTACTAAGAAAGAGATTTTCAGAAGAAACTTTACAGAAGTTAAGAAGCAAGCCATGCAACTATAGAAGGGAAGAGTATTCTAGGCTGAGGGAATGTCAAGTACAAAAAGCCTGTTTGTGTAGTAATTCTGGCATGTCCAAGGATGGGAAAGGAAGTCTGTGTGGTGAAGAAGAGAGTAGAAGGAGAAGATTAGGGGAAGGGTCAGAGAATGTGTGTGGCTTTACACGTAATAGAAAGACTTTTCCTTTTACTCTGCATGAGATGGAGGCCATTGAGAATTTCTGAGTAAAAGAGCAATACTACCTTATTCTGTTTGAACAGTTGAGAATAGAAGCACTAGAGTGAAGGGAGACAAGGTAGACACAAGAAACTCAATTAGGAAACTTCTACAATAATTTAGGAGAGAAACAACAGTGTTTTGGACAAGGGTGATGGTAATGAGGGTGATAGGAGGTAGCAGGATCCTGAATACATTTTGAAGTTAGCACCAATGGAAATATTTTTGATTGACCATATGGCAGTTGAGGAAAAGAGAAGAATGGAATTGTTGTCACCTATGACAGCCAGCACTGAGGATGAATTAGTTTGGAGATGAATACTAGAAACTCAGTTTTGAATATATTACATTTGAGATGCCTACTATATACTCAAATGGATAGGTCAGGTAGGCATCTGGCTATATGAGTTTGAGTCTGGATTTTGGAGAGAAGTCTGAGCAAGAGATATTAATTTGGGAGAATATAGGTGGTATTTTAATCTATGGAACTGGCTGTGACCACTAAGAGAGTGAATGCAGACAACATAAGGATAAAGACTGAGCTTTGGGCATTCCAAATTTTGGCATGGGGTGAGTAAAAGGAACACATAAGAGACAGGAAGGAATAGCCAGGGAGATAGTGAGAAAACAAGATGAAGGTACTGATCTGGACACAAAAGGAGGAAAGTGTTTCCAGGACAAGGATGTGATTAGTTGGGTTAATGTTTCCGATAGCTTCAGTCTAATGACTAAAAAAATGGTCATTGGGTTTAGTGATATGGAGACCACTAATGACCTTGAGAAGAACAGTTTCAGTGGAGTTATGAGACAAATCATGATTGGAGAAGGTTCAATAGAAAAGGTGGAGAAACATTGGAGACAGTGAATTATAAAGAAGGCCCTTTTCAAGGAGTTTTGTCATAAAGAGAAAAAGATAAAGAGAGCAACAGTTAGCAAGGAAAGTAGGGTCAAAGGAGGATTTTTGTTTTATCTATTTATCTAACTACCAATCTATCTATCATCATCTGTCTATCTATCATCTATTATCTATCTCTATCATGTCTTCATTCATATTTATTCAATTGCCATTTCTCAGAGTAGCAGGAAGCAAAGTTGTTGGTTGAGAGTGAGAATTGTAGGCAGTTTTGGAGGTTTGATGAGGGAAAAACAGAGATGAAATGAACATCAGGAGAATGGAGGAACTTGGTCTGGTGAAATATAGTAGCTAAGTCAATCTTCTCTTGGAGTACGACAAGACCTCTGAAGTGGTCCCCTTAAACCATGAGATCCTGCAGGAGGCTTATTCTGTGTTACTGCTTCTCGTGCTCAGCACAGATATGTTCAAGACAGACTTTATCTGATCAATGCAACTATGTGAGGCTCATCACATGCCTCAGCACTATCACCAGAAACATGTAATGCCATGGATCATTGTGTGAACAGGCTCAACATCCAATGTAGGGGCTCTTCTGTTGATGATAGAGTACTTGGAAGGATGTTATACAGGGGTTAGACAATTGTCCCAAAGAGGAGGGGTGTTATACTTCCTTTAGAGAAACCACTATGTCACTAGTAATAAAAGGGGAGCAGCACCTTAGCACCCCTTCAAAAAGCCAGTATTAGGGCTTACTTGAATGGTAACGATCATACATTTAGACCAGATAGAATGATTGTGGTTTTTTTCCTTATCCGTGATCAGCAACACAAAGACAGACACGGAGCAAGAGGCTTTAGTTTGCTCAGATGCAGTTCTACGAAGAGAGGGGCAAGGGAGTTGAGGGTATGTGCAAGGGAGGGGTGATAATGACTGACCAGGGTAAAAGTTGGGGAGGAGGAAAGAGGATATGAGGCCTGGGAAGAAAGGGAGGAAAGAGAGAAAAAAAATGGCAAGATGGTGTAATTGCTGAAGCACTAGAGAGAGTGAAGTAGAAAGGTAATATGGATGGTCAGAGACTGGAAGACTAGAAATTAATACTACGGAGGGTTTGCAGTTATTGAAATAGCAAGATGACAACGCATCTGGACCCTGCTTTAACTCCTTCCACCTTTCCGTTTTCTTCTTCTCTCCAATAGCTCCATCTTCTAAAAGTAAATCATCCCTTACAAGCTGGAAAATGCAGAATCTTACCCAAAAGAATGGAGTGGGGAAAGACAGAGTGATGGTGAAGAGGCCATGGAAACCTACAAAGAAAGAGGGTAGACTGTAGGGCAGCTGAGATGTTGGAATACTTCACATTTAATATCTTTTCTTTTTTTAACTCTTAAAAATCATTTATTTTTACAAACTTGAGTTATTGATTGATAACTATATTTCAATAAAATAATTTTGTGTCTCTTTGTCTACAACATGGGTGAGTTGAAAATTGAGAAAAATCTATACGATCACCAGTTGTTTAGATAATGCAACGCCCATCAACAACTTGACTCTTTTTCCACTATTGAATTGACTAATTGTTTTCTCCCACTGGAAGAACACAATATGGATTTGAAGGCTTATACAAGAGCCCAGATTGCCTGATACCATATCAAGGGGATCTATTGTTCTATATTACACATTTTCTTTTGTTTAAACTTTTCTGAGAAGGCCATTTCTAAACAAAGAAGAGGAAGGAGGAGGAGAGCTTTATTTCTTTTGGGAAAGCTAGAGTTAGGAAGCTGCTGAAGTTATGGAAATCCTTAAAAATATATCCTCTCATATGAAGAATAGTGGGCAAAGGCAAATAGTTCTGATAGTCCTTAGAAGCTAAATGTTCTGGACTAAGATAATTATGGGTCATTAGTGAAAACTAATGAGGAGTTGATCTGTACTATCTAACCACACAATGAAGATAGCTTACCAAGTTAAGCTAATGCATTTGTATTTGATTTAAGAGACATTTTAAAATTATATCTTCATACATGCATAATTATACACACATATATAATTATATATGTTATCTCTATAAATGTTATATATAAATTTTATGGAGATAGTATATATTTTATATATTAACTATACATGTGAATAATATGTATATTTAACATAAATTTTATAGAATCTCAGTAATAATTGGCTATAGCCTTTTGGTGAGTTCAGTAGGTTTTTGGAGAAATGACTTCCTCCACAGCAGTTTTATTTCTTGGACAGAATCCTTGCACTAGAGACAGTAGAGTTTGCAGATTTAGTCTTGCCCCCCTGAACAGGACCCTCCATTTGCAGATGCCCTTCAAAGGCTCTGTTCTTGATTTTGAAACCACAAGTTTGATTTTGGTTTTGTTTTTTAATTGAAGAAGTTTTCCAAATTGATAAACTCTAGGACTAAAGAAGCCTGGGTCCAACTCTGCCTTTGACCATTTTAAACACAAAAGCATTCTGTCTAGACAGCTGAATAATTCTATATGTTCTAATTCTAATGTAGTCTGGAATAATATAAAACCCCAGACTCATTAAGTATTCTTTCCTTCCCCAGCTCAGGTCCAAATCAGGCTATGAAAGTTTGAGGCCCTAGGGGTGACAGGTGAGAGGACTCTGCTGGCTTCTCTTGTCTTTGCTCCCCTCCTGCTCTGGTCTCTGGTTAGCCTCTGCTCTTGACCTCTCTAAAACTGGTCTCCAGGGGAATAGTCACAGGTGGCTGGTGCAGTAGCAATGGGGTGTGTGTGCCCGACCCCACAGCAAATGATCCCAAATCGACTCCTTGTCTCTTATACATTGCTTTGGTGGATTTCTTGGCAATTTTTTTCTATTGAGTCTTCTAGGCTCCTAATCTGATGAGGACAATATCTTTCCTGGGCTGGCTATCTGAGAGTTCTCCTCTGCCCCTAGATTCCAGTATCCACCCCTCTGTTTTGGTGTCCCTTTGCCCTTTCAGATCAAGTGCTCCATGGGATCTCTTCTAAGGGTTCCCCATAGCAAGGTCCATATTTGGAATTTGAGAAACTTATCTGGGTGTGGAAACGCAGCTTGACCCAATGTACCCCCCTCCTCTTTCTCTGAGCCTCAAATTTCACAAGTGTCTCTAAGTCACTTTTCCTTGGCTTGAGGTTGAGGGGAAGCACCACCTCACTTCCCCATGAATGTGTGTGGTTGTCAACATAGCTCACTGACAATTCTCTCTAAAGAAATCATCTCAGTCCTTCAATCTTTTTAGACTGAGGACACCTACTAGCTAATGCTGGCAGGACCACTTTGGTATTCCTCTCTTCTCTCCTCCACACCTCTCTGAAAATCCTGAAGGAATGGTTTAGACTAGCATCTGTCTTACATCTAGGTGGACTTGGAGCTTATTGTTTTGTGCTTCACCTTGGAGGGGTTATGTGGAAGCAGGAACAGTGGCATTTAATAACCTGTTCTAGTTCCAAATTGGAAAATACAGGAAAATAGAGATGAAACAAATCTGGAAGTATATTTCAGCAAATGGAACCAATGTACAAAAATGGCAGGATAATACTGTAATGTGAGACGCTGTCCACCCAAGTCTGGAGGGACAACTTGGAGCAGTGTGCTCAGAATAAAACGTTTCCATTTCAGACTCGGCCAATCAGGCACATCTTTATTTAAAGTGGCCTATAATTTCCTTTTCTAATCTAGGTTTTGACCTCTTGGTATACCACTTAAAGAGAAAAAGGATAGCTGTATGCAAATGCAAAATCTAAGAACTAAGGGATACTTTTTCATGTTGTAAATGGGCCCACAAGGAAAAGAATCTACCTCTGTCTCAACAATTTTATATGCTGGCTATATCCTTGGTCATATAGATCCAATTCTACATCAAAACCTCCAGGCCTCTACAATATCCTAGAAAAATGTACTGTCCAAACACCCAGCAGGTTAACACCTTCTAGCCTAAACTGGTCCTCATGAAGAAATAAGATTTTTATTCCTATCTCCATACTGTGTTTGACATAGAAATATAATTTTATTAGTTTAAAAGACTGTATTGGGTCACTGAGATAAAATGATTAACATGTTAAATGCTTTTAATACAGATGATCCTTGGTTATCTGTATCATAATGGCAGCATTTGTGAATTATCTCAGGTGTCAGTTACTTGTTTGGGAGATAGGACAACAAAGGACTCGCACTTGTAGATACTGGTACACATTCTTAGTTAGAATCAACTGCCATAAAACTTACATCAAAATTAATAATCTGTGGGGCTTCTCTGGTGGCGCAGTGGTTGAGAGTCCGCCTGCCAATGCAAGGTACACTGGTTCGTGCCCCGGTCCGGGAAGATCCCACATGCCGCGGAGCAGCTGGGCCCGTGAGCCATGGCCGCGGAGTCTGCACGTCCGGAGCCTGTGCTCCGCAACGGGAGAGGCCACAACAGTGAGAGGTCCGCGTACCGAAAAAAAAAAAAAATCTGCTAGAAATTTCTCCATTTGGCTTGTTTTCATGCAAGATCGAGTGAGCCAGGCTAAACCAGAGTTAGGAGGTCTCTGGAGACAAACTCTGAAAGATTTCAGCTGATGGGGCGGAAGTGTGGTGAGCACTCTTGCGAGACCTGAAGGTACCATGGCGGTAGTGTCAGCAGCAGCGAGAGGAAGGAAGAGTGGACCGGAAGTGCTGCGTCTTGAGTGTACAATGCCGGAAGCAGCCTGACTTTCTTTACAGTAAGCCCTTTGCACGGGGATAGGAAAACTGCCCACCTGGCTGGAAGTCACACCTCCTTGAGCTCCCCAACTCTTCCAGAAGATTTTCTGTCACCTGTGCTTGCCCCTGTCCTCTTTTCCTGTTTTATCTGTGTACAGGAAAAGGGTACATGAATGTCTTTCTCCTAGCTCCACTAAACAAGTTAGAGCCGGGGTTCCTTCCCTATACCCCCATGTAGCTGCAGAGTAGCACCTGGGGGTGGTTGGACCTCTGGGATCCCGAAGAAAGGGGGAGAGGGCTCAGAACTCCGCTTCTGCGTCTGCCACCAAGACGTGGCCTTCTCAGCCTTTCCCCCAATGCTGCCGTGCACCTTGCGGCCCTCCGTCTTCCTGCGGTTGTGGCCACTGTGCTGTGAGGAGCGGCTCCTGTCACGGGGCTCATTCGAGCGACTTCAGACCACAATGGCAGCATGGACTTTGCAGACCTCCCAGCTCTCTTTGGGGCTGCCTTGAGCCGGGAGGGAATTAAGGGGTTCCTTGTGGAGGCTCGCCCAGCCAACGCCTGCAGCCCCATTGCTCCACCACCCTCAGCCCGGGTCAGTGGGTCAGTTTTCATTGCCCTGCTTCCAAGATTTGACTGCAACTTTGACCTCAAAGTCCTAAATGCTCAGAAGGCTGGGTATGGTGCAGCTGTGGTGCACAATGTGAATTCCAATGAACTTCTGAGCATGCTGTGGAATAATGAGGAAATCCAGCAGCAGATCTGGATCCCGTCTGTGTTTATCGGCGAGAGGAGCTCTAAGTACCTGCGTGACCTCTTTGTCTACCAGAAGGGGGCTTAGGTGCTTCTGGTCCCAGATGATGGATTCCTCTTGGCCTATTGCCTCATCCTTTTCTCGGGGATTTTGGGAGTGCTAATTTTGGGCATGGGAGCAATGTTGAGAGTTCCTTGTATTCAGCTCCAGAAAGAGCGCCAGAGAAAACCACTGACCAAAGAGCAACTGAAGCAGATTCCTACACGTGACTCTCAGAAGGGAGACCAGTATGATGTCTGTGCTATCTGCCTGGATGCATATGAGGCTGGGGACAAGCTGAGGGTACTTCCCTGTGCTCATGCCTATCACTGCTGCTGTGTGGACCCGTGGCTCACTAAGACCCAGAAGACCTGGCCTATCTGCAAGCAGCCTGTTCGTTGGGATCCTGGTGGGGAGGACCTGGAGGAAGGAACTCAGGGGCAAGTGGGTCATGGGGAAGGGGGCCCAAGGGGCCAACCTGCTTCAGAATGGACCCCACTTCTGGGCTCTAGGACCACACTTCCCACCTCCTTTGGCTCCCTAACCCCAGCCCCCTTTGTGTTTCTTGGGTCTTCAACAGATCCCTCACCCTCTCCATCCTCCTCTTCCTCTTCAGCTGTCATCCTGATCTAATACTCCCTTTCTTTCCCACCTTTGGCAACCTATTTGCATAGCCCCTCTTCCTCCCTCGAGTCTTCTCTGTTGAGGGATAGGAGATATTCCTATGCCAGGTTTCTCCCTAACCCGACCCCATCCTTTTGAGGGGGTTCGACATGCAAAGTGACTGGGTCTTCATTTACTGAGTTAATAAATTTTTTTTGTGGACTTAAAAAAAAAATTCAGATGCATGTGAAAGCCATAGGCAAAAGCTGTCAAAAACAATTTAAAAGAGTATATTTTTTATTGTGTCAAGGATGAAAAGATAATTAGAAATATTATTTTAAGTAACTCTTACGAGTATCTTAAATTTATGTTGGGATATTAACATTTCACATTTGGCCTCACAATGCAATTTCTGAAATCTAAAAATTTCAGTGCCTCTCCTTTAACCATTTTAGATCGGGTGTATATGAAATAATCTACACTTGTCTAAATGTTTAATTGTCATCAGTTAATACCTGAAGAGTACAAAGCCGTTGCAATGTCTCCATGGTCATGAGAAAACATATCTTGGTTGTAGGTCTCTGGTCCTCTGCTTTTCCTGTAAAGGGGCTGTGTAAGAAGATCCTGTTGTTTTATAGCTTGTTGGCATTAATATTCTAATCCTACTAATTGGGGTGGAATTTTAAGAGAATGCTTTTTAGCTTTGTCTTTTCATCTCTTGGAATTAAAAAAAAAAAACTATTTAAATGAAGGAAACATGCAACATCAAATACTTTTCACCTGAGAGTGGTAATTGTTCAGCCATACCAAGTATCTTCTGTGACTGGAGGTGCCCATGTAATTGTATAAACTGGAAGTTAGCTAATAGGGGATCATTAAATATGTCCTTTCTTTTTAGAAATTAAGGTCATTTTCACCCTTTAATGATTGTTAATGTTAGCTAAGCTAGTTTTCATTTGCATGGCCAATTTCAACTCATCTCAAACTGCCAGGCACTACATTGATAATGCAAATGACTAAATACTTTCAGTATAATTCTGTTATTTGGATTAGAATGTTCTGTTTCATGCAAGCCTTGAAATAAACACTTAAACCACACTGAAAGCCTTCTATCTTGGAATGCAGAATCAATAGTCATAAGATGATTTACTATTTAAATTAATACAAAGTTTTGTTTCCATAAAGATGCATTTAAAATCATAATTTTAGAGCTAAGATCCTATTAAATCAATTGTTGATACTACTGCAATTGATTATTCTATTCACTAATGTTATGCTCCAGTTTTTTTTATTTGATATTTCTCACAATATGCATTCTTTGGCAGGAGGTTGCATGGAAATGTGTGCATTGGTAAGCATTACCCAACATTGAGGGCTGCAGTATGTTGCGGTCCCCAAGGAACAGACTCTGAGGTGGAGCTTTGTGTGTATAAGTTGAGTGAGTTTAGGAAGCAGAACTGGGCAGAGGTAAAAGTTGGAGGATGGTGTGGTTGCACCCGAAGCCTCAGCAGACCCCCCAGAGGGCACTGGAGCTGGGATGGCCTTGCAGAATTGTCCCAAATCGAAGCAAAAGAGCTGAATCCACATGCCCCTGAAGTAACCAGTCATTTCTTATAGGCTGTCACAGGGGAAGAGGAGTGGCCTTGGGCTGGGTAGTTTTGTTCATACAAGGACAATTCCTGGAGAGAGACTCAGCTCTCTTTGCACAGTTACTGTATGAACACATGGAGTGGCATGCAACATTCAGAAACGATGGAGTGAGGGCAGGAGGAAGAAGAAAAGGAAGGCTGAACTAAGCACACCATAAGAATTCAGGTTCCTCTTCTTTCTGCTGTACTGTGTTCTGTTTTGTAGTAGATCATAAAGAAGATAAAATTCACAGATTCTTGTTTATTCTGCCATCAGTATTGGTGATCACAAATGCACTAATTATTGTTTGGACTAGATGAAGATACTTAAATTCAGCACTTCTTACTGTCCGTCCTATTTTTGCTACAATCACATTTTTTTTGGTCAACCTATTAAGCACTGTTGAAATTACCTGCTTTCCCTCATGAGATGCTTCTATGCAGCATGGTTCTGTGTGGATTCTCTCTTAAGTGCTC
This sequence comes from Orcinus orca, assembly GCF_937001465.1. Classification (NCBI taxonomy): domain Eukaryota; kingdom Metazoa; phylum Chordata; class Mammalia; order Artiodactyla; family Delphinidae; genus Orcinus; species Orcinus orca. The sequence continues at coordinate 170,304,829 of NC_064561.1, read as the reverse complement.
ACAATGACAGAACTATTTCCTTGGGTTATTTGGGGGAAACCTAAATCTCCCACTCACCATTAGAAAGCCCCATCCATCTACTATTTACAAATGGCAGGGCTATGTTCCCTAGGTCCTCATTTCCATATTGCACATAATGGGACTCAACACCTTAGAGACTTTGATGGAATATTTTACTCAACATACCATAGGAGAGCATTTCTTTTGGTAAGAGTTTTCTCTCAATACTCCTCAAATCACTTTTTGTAGGTCCCAGGTCTCAACTCTGTCCCTTTCACATTTATTTTGCTAGTTTCCTCACATGGATATACTTTAATCTTTGCAGAATTCATATGATGGAATATTTGACAAATAAGATATACCTTTGAATTTAAATTCATGTATTTTTTTCTAGTCAAAACCATTTTACAAAATTTTTAGGACTTTTAAAAAGTGATTTGTGAAAATGTTTTTTAAAGACAACACAGAATTATTATGACTTAATTTTATTTTTTTAAAAGATACTATTTTATTTTTCAAGTTTGTTGTATAGCACCTCCCTAGACTGTAAATTCCTTAAGGGAAGAAACAATAATTTTAACCTCATTATCCTGAGGTACAAGCCGGAGATTGTCACATACCTGAATGAATACATAAATGAATATTTTAAAATCATATCTTTAAAGTTTGATTATATGAATGAGGTTTTAAACATTTTTTTTCCATAATGAATGTGTCTTGTACCAAATCAATATGGAGAGAAGTCAGTGGCATGTTTTTAAAGATGTATTGATGGTAACAAGGGCACTGCAAAGTTCCGTTGTCTCTGTCCTTTTCCCAGATAGCCATCCTAACTCCACACATTTAAAAAAATCTATTCATCCATTCATTCATCCACACCTCCATCCTTCCACCCAACTAATCAAGCAGTCATTCATTCTGTAAATATTAAGTTGTATACTGGTTATATAACAGTATCAAGATAGATATGACCCTGCCCTCATGTGGAGAAGAGACTATTAAGCCCATCACATAAAATATGAGAAATACTGTTATGGAAAAATACACCTCTAATAATTCTCAGAGTAGAGAACTTTAGATGGGTAAAAGAATCTAGAAATCATGGGGGAGGAAATAAAAATTATGCTGAGACCTCGAGGGTGGATAGGGGTTGATCAAGAAATGAGGAGAGGCAGACTGAAGCATAATGTCTGTAAACCTAAAGGGAAAGAGATCATGATGTGTTCTAGGACCAAAAAATGACTTTCAGTATTTCTAGGGCTTGAACTGTGAAGAAGGGTGTAAGGAGTGATGAGGCAGCTAGTATGAGTAGGGGCTGGAACGTCAAAGGCTCAATAAACTGTGTCAACTTAAAAAATATGCGCAACCTAAAAGTTGAGAGTTATGTATTATTCGGTGGGAAGTTTTGGGACTTCAAGGCCAGGAGGTAGCATCTCAGGTGACCCTGAGAAAACTTCTCGGAGGAGGTGGTGGAGGGGAGAGCCAGGTTATACAGACGTTTTGCAACAAAGGGCAGGTAGTCTGAAAGTCAAACGATGATTGTTAAAGGAAAACCAGATATATCAAAGTTAAGGAATTTAGCGCTTTTCTATGTATGAGAAGATGCAAGAATCTGGGTTTTTATTTTGAAAAATATATTTAAAAAGCAAATTTGACATAGCTTATATCCTCTGACAATTCACATATGATAGAACTATGGTAAAAATCTTGTTCATAGTGATTTTCTGTCATTCCTAATAAAGTATAATTGGATAAATCTAAAAAAAAAAAGGATCTGGGTTCACTGAAATCATTCCTTTGATATGCACCTCAGTTATCTGGGGCCAATATCCTGTATTTTCGAATCCTGAGGGATCACCATAGAGGGTGGCTGCCTTCTGATGGCTGCTAGATGGCAGGCCTTCTTTCCTTCCTGAGTTCCCTCAGGGCTCGCATTGGAGGGCTACAATTGCTGATGACTGTGACATCCTTTGTTTAATGATATGGCAGGAAATATTCCATTTCTCAACTGGTTAGAGTTTAAAGTTCTCATCATGACAGAATTGTAGAGAATGGACTACTAGGTGGGGAGAGGGGGCAAGATGAGGGCTGGGAGGCCAGTTAGAAGACAGTGCAATAACCCATGTGAGGACGATGGTCACCTGACCTCCGGTAGTGGCTGTGGGATTTTGAGGAAAAAACTAGCAGGTAGCGGCTGTGGGATTGGGAAGAAAATCTATCTCAAGTAAACTCTCTTAGTTACAAGGAACTGGGAGAATGTGAAAAGATCCAAATGAAGAAATCTTCACAATTAGTAGACACAGGTAAAACTTACATCTCTATGTGGGCCAGTTGTATCATCTTTGTAAAGGCAATAATTTTTGAAAATTTATTTTTGAGAGCTGTTGTTTAGTTTTTCTTTTTAACAAAACTGATTAACCTTTCTAATGTTGAAGAGATAGAAGAAACAAAGAAGGAAGTTTAAATAGAGGAGTGTTTTCTGGTATTCTGTATGTTTATCATATAACTTGGAAGCAAAATGAAAACAAGATGCCAGACTGTGCTGAATATACATGCTCTCTGAGCCTATGAATATAATGTGGTCAGACAAACCACACACAGAGTCAGGGTCTCCTGCGATTTCTTTCAAAGGGGATGAAAAACCACAGACAAGGACAAAAAAGCTGGGAGTGCATTTCAGGTCTAGATCTTCTTTCCTCTTGATTGAAAAGGGCATGAAAAGATTTGCAACAATAATTTCCAGAGAAGACAAATTGTAGTAAATAATAATTGTTGCATGAAGACACTGCAATATTGGTTTATAAAAGCCCATTCAAAGTTTTAAAAATCATAGATATATTTCTATAATATTTATTTAGTACATTGGTATGATGTTTAAAGGATCTCCATTAGTAACTTTGATCTTTATTCAACAATTGACCATGATTAGTAATTATTTGTGGCTGACTTGCTCTTGTTATCACTGTAGGTTATTATTTTTATGAATTTCAAATTGCCTATTTTTTAAAGATAATTTTATTTACCTAAAGATGAAGAGGAACTTTGATTGTCTGAGATTGCCTGTAGTGGCCTTAATAGTCAAAGAGATGGTTTACTTTGCCTGGAAAAGGAAATGTGACCCTGGGATTACACCCTTGAGAGATGATACTTCAATTCAAACTGGGATTCACAGAGTAATTGCAGCCTGTGGTAATGCATCTTCAGCATCTTAAAATAGCTGTTAGCTGGGTAGAGCTTTCCCCTAGAGGAATGGCAGTGTTCACTAGAAGATGTCTTTTGTCTCTTTCAAACCACTGGAGCAGCCTTTGAACAATGCACAAAGAAACACAATATTTAATACTTTCTGGATTGATTTGAGAATTCACTGAGAACAAATATATTATCATCTGTTTTGGATTGTGCTGAAAATTTAAAAAAAAGTATAATAGTAAATAAAATAATATCTGGAAAGACTTCATATTTGGCTTATTTTTTTGTGTGTGTGCTTCCAATAGTAGGCATAAAATTTGGACTTCCTGGAGCTCTTCCTTAATGTGCAAGCAAGTAACTGAACAAACTCTTCATGTATTGGGTCATTAAACCCATAATCTCCGTGTTCTTTACAGAAAAACACGTAAAGAATACAAATATGTCACCATTTTTTTTCTATCCCTAGTCACAAACAGTGACTGACAGCAAGCAGTGAGATATTTCTTTATTCTTAATTGCACAAATTGAGCCAATGATTTTCTTAAATATTCAGTGAACTGAGTTATTTGACTGTTTTTGTTGGTGAGAATTTGGACAAGAAATTAAGAAACTCTGTTTTTAAAAAGCCCCTTAGAAGGTCCTTTATTCACATAGAGAGTTGTAAAACACAGAAAAACGTGAAGAGGGAGTGGAATATGGCAGGTGGGAGACTGAGCCACACCTAAAAGGCAAGAGACTATGAGGGCTGATGCCGGGGTGTTTACAGATTCTTTTCTCATGTCCAAAACTGATGGATGGCAAACTGCCCCCAAGGAAGCCTGTTGGGAGCACAGTACCTAGGTTGAGATGAGAGAGCATGGCTGTCCGAATGGTTATGAAAATACTAAACCCAGAAGAAAAGACAAAAGCCAAGTCAGAAAGCAAGTGAAAAGACTGAGTCCAGAGAGAATGTATCTATAGCGAATTGGAAGAGCAAGAAAGTAAGTGACAGACCGGTAGCAAGGTTGGGTGATCAAGGAGACTGGGACAAGAAGATGGACAAGATGTCTTCGGGTTGATCCAGTCAATTCAGGAATTAAATCTGCAAATACTGAGAGGCAGCTAGGCAGTTAATTTAGAAATCCTTGACTACAGTGGTAGATGCTCAAAGGAGACCCATTGGGTTCAATAGAGGACAGGCAGGGACTTGGCATTAAGAATAAAACATCAGAGGTTTCAGTGCCCAGAGTCTCTGAGAGTAGCAACAGAGGGAGTTGCAAGCCAGGCAATGTCAACAGGCCGCATAGCTCTAGAAGCTGGGGAGTAGGGCAGATTCATTCAAACACTATGCAAAGTTGCCTGGTGGGTACACTGCCTAGGTTACAAGGAGATATCAAGGTTGGTTCCTTTTCCTCAGGAATCTGAAAATCTGCTAGGGATGTTACAAGCAGCCACTCCCCCTTCTCAACCAAACAAGTGGAGATCGCTTGCAGAGCTGCCTCTATATATGGCTTTACATTTATTTTGCTTTATGAGATGTGAGCTTCAAACTCCAGCCAGCCTGGCCCAAAGGCTTGCATATGGCATGATTTGCAAGAGTTCTGAGAGAAGAGATTGATGCATGGATAGGAAATAGACTGAGACATTTTCTTGACATCCTCCCTAGTCTATCTTCTAAGCATGTAACCATGGGATGCTGAGCAGCACAGTAGTTCTGGAGCCTTCTCCTTGGCCACACCAAGCACAAGACCCAAGATGAAACTTCAGGAAAGGTCTTTAGTGTGGTATTGATGGAAGAGACACGGTTTGATTTGCTAAGAGCAGTATCAGAAGCCACTGTAACCATGTTATGAGGAAGTCCAGGAAAGTCTTAGCCACTGTAAGGAATGAATTTAATTCCCCAGGAAATAAGACCTAACAGTATTATCAGCAGCCTAGTGTGACCATTGTCAACCTTCAGTTGTCACACTATGCCTTTGCAGCCATTTTCCTTCTGCTGCTGATAAAGAATGTCTCTTACTTCCATGACTGACCCAGTAGTCTATTTTTGGTACTCGAATACTTGAATGTACTCTCTAGATATTATCTGTTTATGTGGTTGATATTGGGATACACAGGCAGAGTCTACAAGCAGGGTTTGGGAAACCACATGCCTTGAACCAATTCATGTCATTTTCCATTTCTATAAATAATGTTTTGTTGAAGCATAACCATACTCATTCACATATATATTGTCTATGGCTACTTTTCTGCTACAAGTGAAAAGTTGAATAGTGATGTTTGGTCCACAGCCAAAAGTATTTACTATATGGCCCTTTGTGAAAAAGTTTGTTGACTCCTATTCTAAACCAGTGTATTGCCCAGTGATTAAAAGAGGCTAGTTTCAAATCTCACCTTTTCTATTTCCTAGCTTTGTGACCTTGGACAGTTTATCTAATTCTGCTCTTCAGTTCCTTTAACTGCAATGTAAGGTAATAGTAGCTCCTATTTCATAAGCTTGATATGAGGATTAGATTAATTAAATCATAAAGAGTGCTTATAATGGTACCTATAGTGCTGTAAGTACTCAGTAAATATTAGCTATTGTTATCATTAACTGACATACTGCATTCTTTTTCTTTGAATTTAATTTATTTTTTTATACAGCAGGTTCTTATTAGTTATCTATTTTATACATATTAGTGTATACATGTCAATTCCAATCTCCCAGTTCATCACACCACCACCCCCCACAACTTTCCACCCTTGGTGTCCATACATTTGTTCTCTACATCTGTGTCTCTATTTCTGCCTTGCAAACTGGTTCATCTGTACCATTTTTCTAGGTTCCACATATATGCGTTAATATATGATATTTGTTTTTCTATTTCTGACTTACTTCACTCTGTATGACAGTCTCTAGATCCATCCACATCTCTACAAATGACTCAATTTCATTCCTTTTTATGGCTGAGTAATATTCCATTGTATATATGTACCACATCTTCTTTATCCATTCATCTGTCAATGGACATTTAGGTTGCTTCCATGACATGGCTATTATAAATAGTGCTGCGATGAATATTGGGGTGCATGTGCCTTTTTGAATTATGGTTTTCTCAGGGTATATGCCCAGTAGTGGGATTGCTGGGTCATATGGTAATTCTATTTTTAGTTTTTAATTAAAAACCTCCATACTGTTCTCCATAGTGGCTGTATCAATTTACATTCCCACCAACAGTGCAAGAGGGTTCCCTTTTCTCCACACCCTCTCCAGCATTTGTTGTTTGTAGATTTTCTGATGATGCCCATTGTAGCTGGTGTCAGGTGATACCTTATTGTAGTTTTGATTTGCATTTCTCTAATAATCAGTGATGTTGAGCAGCTTTTCTTGTGCTTCTTGGCCATCTGTATGTCTTCTTTGGAGAAATGTCTATTTAGGTCTTCTGCCCATTTATGCATTGGGTTGTTTGTTTTTTTTAATATTGAGCTGCATGAGCTGTTTATATATTTTGGAGATTAATCCTTTGTCCATTGATTCATTTGCAAATATTTTCTCCTATTCTGAGGGTTGTCTTTTTACCTTGTTTGTAGTTTCCTTTGCTGTGCAAAAGCTTTTAAGTTTCATTAGGTTCCATTTGTTTATTTTTATTTCCATTTCACTAGGAGGTGGGTCAAAAAGGATCTTGCTGTGATTTATATCATAGAGTGTTCTGCCTATGTTTTCCTCTAAGAGTTTTATGGTGTCTGGCCTTACATTTAGGTCTTTTATCCATTTTGAGCTCATTTTTGTGTATGGTGTTAGGGAGTGTTCTAAATTCATTCTTTTACATGTAGCTGTCCAGTTTTCCCAGCACCACTTATTGAAGAGACTGTCTTTTCTCCATTGTATATTCTTGCCTCCTTTATCAAAGATAAGGTGACCATATGTGTGTGGGTTTACCTCTGGGCTTTCTAACCTATTCCATTGATCTATATTTCTGTTTTTGTGCCAGTACCATACTGTCTTGGTTACTGTAGCTTTATAGTATAGTCAGAAGTCAGGGAGCCTGATTCCTCCAGCTCTGTTTTTCTTTCTCAAGATTGCTTTGGCTATTCGGGGTCTTTTGTGTTTCCATACAAATTGTGAATTTTTTTGTTTTAGTTCTGTGAAAAATGCCAGTGGTAATTTGATAGGGATTGCCTTGAATCTGTAGATTGCTTTGGGCAATATAGTTATTTTCACAATGTTGAATCTTCCAATCCAGGAACATCGTATATACCTCTCCATCTGTTTGTGTCATCTTTACTTTCTTTCATCAGTGTCTTATAGTTTTCTGCATACAGGTCTTTTGTCCCCTTAGGTAAGTTTATTCCTAGGTATTTTATACTTTTTGTTGCAATAGTAAATGGGAGTGTTTCATTTACTAATATATTCTATGTCTGCAAAGGGCTAGGTAGTGAATCTGGGCATTGGTGATGAATTAGGGTATATTCCTTCCCTTGGTATGATGGAAAAGATAGATGTATACATTGCTATTCATAATATAATCTTATAAATAGATGTATGTTCAATGTCAGTGGAAGTCTGAAGGAAGGTCAGTTTGAGTGATGAAATTTGGCATGAATCTTGAAGTATAAGTGGATTTTTGTAAGGAAGATGCTGTGCAGAATGGCACGATGGGCAAAAGGAAGAGACTGTGCAATATTAGGGCACTGGGAAGGTGTGGGGTAAGGTAAGGAAATATATGGTCTATGTGGAGAAGCAGCAGAAGAGGAAAATGGAAATGTAAGAAATGGGAAGAAGAAAAGCGATTTAACGTAGGTAGCGAAAATTGCATGTTTGAGCTGACTTGGTGTAAAGGGTTAATTGAAGAACAATGGCACAAAAGCCAGTGTGGAGACCAGCTTTTGAGCGTGTCTATTGATGGGAAATAGAAAGCAGACTTGAATCACAGAGGGTGCTTGAAGTGGAAGAATTCAAGGTGTCTTATTCATCACTGCATCCTCCATGACTGACATTGTACACGTTCCTTAAAGGAAACTTCAGGTTGCTCACCCCCAGTATTGACAGTGAAACTGAGCAGGACCCTGTGGGGCTCCTGGGCATGGAAGCCTTTCTGTCCCCTGTTTCTTGACTCCAGCCTCCATGACCTTCCCTGAGTTCCAAAGGACAGATTTGAACAGTTGCTAATCCAAGAAGGGAGGGGATGCAAAGACAAGGGAAAGGCAGCCAAGAAACAATGGTGCAGCCTTGGGGCAGGGTCCTGGTTCCACCTCAAGGGATAACAATGTCTTTAAGCTCTTTAAGATGTCAACATTCTTCATACCAGAGAAAGACCACCTGAGACTACATTAAAGGAACCAGAGAAGTTCATTCAAGATTACCTGAGACCAGATTAGAGGAGTGCAGGCCCTGCACACACCCTAATCTTATCAGCAACCCCACCCTTGAACCTTGCTATAAAACTCCTCATCAAATCCTCCTGGGTTGGGGACACATAGTTTTCGAGGGCAGGAGCCTGCTGTGTCCCATTTGTCTGACAAAGCAATAAAATTTTTCTTTTCTACTTCATCCAAAACTCTGTCTCTGAGATTTGGTTCGGCACCAGTACAAGTAGGCTGAGCTTTTGGCGTTAACAGTAAAAATATAAAAAAATGATTTCTACTTTTTGAAGGAATTGGTTTAAAAAGAAAGCTAGCAGTCAGAGAAGGGCCCTCTGGCACTGATGTGGAGGTGGCTGTCTTTAAAGCAGCCACGGTGCGATAGTTCTAGGTCTCTGTGACTGTCTTGGAAGCACAAGTCCTGCAGTTGGGAGGCCTGTGCTACTGTTTAAATTTGTTTTCCCTAACTATATAGCTTTACGCACATCACCCAGTCTCTTGAGCAACTTGTCCGTAGCTATATCCTGGGATCAAACATATATACTGGGACTTCCCTGGTGGCGCAGTGGTTAAGAATCTGCCTGTCAATGCAGGGGACACAGGTTTGAGCCCTGGTCTGGGAAGATCTCACATGCCACGGAGCAACTGAGCCTGTGCACCATAACTACTGAGCCTGCGCTCTAGAGCCCGTGAGCCACAACTACTGAGCTCGCGTGCCACAACTACTGAAGCCCATGGGCCTAGAGCCCGTGCTCCACAACAAGAGAAGTCACTGCAGTGAGAAGCCTGTGTACTGCAATGAGGAATAGCCCCCGCTCTCCACAGCTAGAGAAAGCCCGCGCGCAGCAGAGAAGACCCAACACAGCCAAAAGTAAATAAATAAATAAATAAATTTTAAACTTGTCCATAAAACAAACAAACAAACAAAAACCTATATTTGTCTCTGTAGTTCCAGAGCTGGCAAATTTTCAGTTGATTATGCATGGGCCCTTTAAGACTAAATCAGGAGTCAAGGTTCCCCTTCCTACTTCAGTGTTCCAACCTTGAAAGCAATCAGAAAGGATGATGAGAAGCAGTCTAACACTTTTTTTTTTCTGAAGGAATATACTAGGAGAGTCAGGAAAAAAATGTGTTCCCTTGTTATTGTGCTCAATTTGACTTTTGGTAGAATACACACAGGAATTGTCACAGAGATTGGATGAGTACACACATTTCTTACAAAATGGAGGGTATCATGCTTTTAGTTACCTGCCAAGGTTACCCATCTTGTAATATCAAGGGTGATGGGAGAATATCAATATGACTGATGAGAGAAACTCAGGCTTTATGAGATATTTCTTCCCGTGGATCTTAACTACCCTTAGGAGATCGAATTCTCAACGAGGAGCATACAGCCAAGATAGAGCCTTGTGTACAGGGGGTGGGTGGGAGAGATAAAAGAAAGGGGAATGAAGTGAAAATGAGCCTATTTCAAAGTGAAATCTTATCATTTTGCTGGGGGCAAAGATGATATCAGTTGCTTTAGTCATGAAGCAATCTCGGTTAATTATTACAACCAGAGAGAAAAACAATATATTGTTCACCATTAATTATGACTTATTTGAGTTTTGTTTGGTATTTGGCTACACAGAGAGTTAGCCTAAAACAATACATGGAGTGAATCAAGAAAGCTGATAAAATATGTATACTCTGCTGTTTAATCTGTTGGGTTCTTTGTGGTTTCAGGGAGACAGGTGCTGTAAGTCAGACTCTTCCTGGAATAGCTAATATGAATGCTATGATTTCACAGAGTACAGCAATTTATTATTGAAGTTGAAACACTAAAAATGTACAGCCAGCCTCCTTATATTCTTGAGAAATTAATTCCTTGCCTCTCCTTATTAGCATTGTTTTTGTTTAAAAGAATAAAAATATTTCCATCTTTACATGAAAACAGGAATGATGACAGTATGTTATGTCTACTGCTGAGTATGAGAAAGTGGTGCACAAACTTAAAAAGACAGTATCCTATTTTTAATAATAAATAATGACAACCATTATTTTATACTCCAGTTTCCCTACAGTTCTTAGCACTGTGACTTTCTATTGTGACATATTAAAAGTGTGGAAATTCTAGATTTTTCTAAGCATCAACACTATGCAGTGACTTGTGAAGATTATCAGAGAGATGTTAAAGGAGACATAGGGAGAAAGCAAAGAGAAAGGATGAGGAGTCATGGGCTCTCTCTCTCAGAAGATTTTCCAGGGAAATCTTTCTGTGGGGACTGGTCCATCTATTTCAGACTTTTTTGTTAGGCTTCCTGTCTTTTTCACTCTCCTTACGCAACCCATTAGCAAATACTGTGGGTTCTATCTTTAAAATAGATCTCAGGTTTGACAGTGGCTCACTATCTTCTTAGCTCTATTACTTTTCACATGAACAATTATAATAACTTCTTATCTTCTCCCTGTTTTCACAGGTAGCCTGCTACATCTCTTCTCTGTAGAACAACCAGTTCCTGAGTTGAAGATCAGATCATATCAGTTCCCTGAATGAAACTTCTCCATGCCTCCCAATCACTCTTAAGGTAAAATTCCAACTCCCTACCATGGTTCATGAGACCTTTGTTCGGCAGACTTCTAGAAGGTCTTTCGATGACCCCTGCCTCCTGGTGTTCATGCTCTTACATAATTCCTTATGTAGTGTATGGCCTAGACCTATTCAATTGTTCTGACAAATAGAATAAGGCAAAGTGATGGGACCTGACTTCTATGATTAGATTACAGAGACTGTGACTCCTATTTTACTGGCAGATTCTACTTCTCCCTTTGCTAACTTTGATGAAACAAGCTGACATGTTGGAGAGGCCCACAAGACAAGGAACTGTGGGTGGCCTTTGGCCAAAAACCAGTGAGAAAGTGAAGCCCTCGGTCCAACAGCCCACAAGAAACTGAGTCATGAATTCAAAACCCTGTGAACGAGCTTGGAAGTGGATCCTTCTTGAGTTGAGACTTCAGATGACCACAGTCTTGGCCAACACCTTGATCATAGCCTCTAAGAGACTCTGAAGCAGAGGATCCAGCCCAGCTGCACATGGATTTCTGATCTACAGGAGCTGTAAGATAACAAATTTTGTTTCAAGCCACTTATTCTTGAGGTAATTTGTAACACAGCAATAGGTAAAGTAATATATGGCCCTGTAGGACCTGGCCCTTGGCTGTTCCTCAGACTTCACTTCCATCTACTTCCCTCTAACTTTTCTCCAACAGCTCTACCTTTATTTATTCTTCTTGGACACAGCAAGCTTATTCCAACTCCATGGACTTTATACTTATGTTTCCTGTGTTTGGAATGCTCTTACCCTAGACCTTCATATGGCTGTTCTTTCACATTTTTGGGCTTTGCTTCAATTATCACTTTTACATAGAAGCTCTGTCTGGTCTCCCTCCATGGAGAAACTATAGCTACTGTCTCCATTTCCGTCCTTTTTGCCCCCATCCCCTCCTCTGTCCCTTTATCTTGCATTATTTTCCTTCCTATTCTTACTAATTCTTATTTGTTTGCTTTTAATTGTCTGTCTCGTGCATTAGATTTTAAGCTCCATGAAGGTCAGGTTTGGTCTGTCCTCAGTGTCTAGAGTATATACTCACTCATTGAATATTTATTGAATTAAGGGATATATTTTACTACAACAAGTGGCATTTCTTCTTCTATAAAATAATGATGTTGGAACAAATGCAATTAAATCCACATCTATGTCTAATCTTCTTGTTTTATGACTATTATAGCAAAGAGATAAAAGATAGCAAAGCAAAATTAGACCAGAATGAGATTTGGGGTAAGGATTTTTTTTGGAGCGAAAAACATGGGGCGTGTGAGAAACTGTGGGTAGAGAGGATGTGAGATTTATGCCCTTACACAAATGTCATCTGGTCCAGAGGTGCCCCATAGAGCTTTCTGTGATATAGAAATATTCTATTCTGTGCTGCCCAAGGCAGGAACCGTGAACCGCCCGTTGTTACTGAGCTCTTGAAATGTGACTAGTGTGACTGGGGAACTGAGTGTCAATTTTTACTTCATAAATGTAAATTTAAACGACTCTTTTAGATTCTAAAGGGTATAATTCCTCTTTGACACTATGATCTTACCTTCATAATCTGCTCCCAGATGAAAGGTAAGGGCATATAAGGGTAGCACAGTTGTGTGGGTAGATTGGCTGCAGAGACTGCTGAATGACAAAAGAGGATATATCTTCCATGTACTTGCCATGATTTATAGATTTTTAGATTTATATTGAAAAAGAAAATTAGAAAAAAAAATTTTGCATAGAACCAAAAAGATACCATGGAATAGTACTCCTCAGTACTAATTAAGTGCCTTGTTATAAGAAAGACAATTTTCTACATGTTTGAAATTTTTCTCTTCCCCCCTCATTTTATTTTTTTCTATTTTTTCAGTCCTATCACTGTGGTTTTGAACCCAGGTGAAAGTAATCAAAATAAGTGTTCAGTTTTTCTGCCACATGGAGAGCAAGTGTTGATTACTACCCAAGAATATCTTTGTGGATGATTCTGAACTTGAAATAATTCATTTGATTCCCATGTTCTTTGGGTTTATGATGTCTCTCTTGCCATCTGGAATTTAAATCTCTGAGCTTCTGTATTTCTGTCCCTCTCTTCTTACTTATTATCCCTTTTGCCTCCCAGAGAGAATCTGAACCATCTTTTAGCAAGTGCTAAATGCAATGAAATATCAACAGCCTCAGCTACACATTGTACTCAAGGGAACACCTCCTTAGCCTAGGTGCTCAGCTGTAACTCCTGGTTTCTTAAAGAGCTCACACCCTTATTTTTTTCTTTGTTTGATAGAGATGTTGAAGGACACGTTTATTTTCCCAGATAATAATAATAATGACTCAAGGAAGTTTTCCTTAATAACACACTAATGGAATGCCATCTGTGATAGGTAGTGTGTTACAGAGGACTTGAGATTAAAAGACTGGATTTAAATTTATGCTCTGCTCCATATTCATATGTGACCTTGAGAAAGTTGCTAAACATCACTGCTTAGTTTCCATTCTCTTACAGGCAAAACAGGGATGATGATATGCATGTCACTGTGGGAACTTGCTAAATCCCTCTATATGAAAGCACTTCACACAAAGAGTGAGGTGACGTGAGACTAAATTAACAACAACACAAAAAGTTGGGAGCTCATCTTAGTTTTAGGAACTGTGATTGAACATTTTCTCTCTTGGGATGTTTATCAGCTCCTCCCTCATCCTGAATTCCCCCTCCTAACATGTAGGTCTCACCTCAGATATTGCCCTTCAGAGAGGACCTCCCTAACCTCTCTGTGCCTGTAACAAATTACCTTACTTTAAGCATAGCTCTTAGTAATGTCTGAAATGATCAGATTTATTTATTAGTCTCTGTGTGTATTACCTGCCACTCTTCCCACACCCCTGAGGATATAAATTTCTCAAGGACAAGTATGCTTACTATTTTGTTTACTTCTGTATCCCTAGTGCCAGAAACATAGTCGGCATATAGTAAGTGCTCAATAAATAATTTGTTGTCTGATGAACCCCCAGGAACACTCTTTTTTTTTTTTTTTTTTTTTTGTGGTACGCGGGCCTCTCACTGCTGTGGCCTCTCCCGTTGCGGAGCACAGGCTCCTGACGCGCAGGCTCAGCGGCCATGGCTCACGGGCCCAGCTGCTCCGTGGCATGTGGGATCTTCCCGGACCGGGGCACGAACCCGTGTCCCCTGCATCGGCAGGCGGACTCTCAACAACTGCGCCACCAGGGAAGCCCCAGGAACACTCTTAAATTCATCAGAAGCCAGCTGCTTTTTCATAATAGGTAATATTCACTGAATTTATGAACTTTCTCATGTATTATTTACTTTTAACTGCTTGGCTGCTATGAGAGCCATATTTCCTTCTAGATTCATTGTGAGTGGCTATGGGAAATACAGATAATTTGTCACCCTGAATCCAGGTTAAGAATTTTGGCAAAGAGTTCTACAGCTCACTGCAAAGCTCTGTTAAATTCCCCACTGGATATCATTACAGCCTATAGTCTGTTAAGATAGATCTAGATATATGTTTAGACCTAAAAAAGAGGTCATTAGTGTCCATATACTACACTTTTATCACACAACCCTCAGTGGAGTTATTTCTCTGCAGGTTATATAAAATTGATAAACTAATTTTGGATTGCATGTAATTAATAATCAAATATTTTTATTCTGCCACCCTTGCTGGCATGAGTTGAAATAGTGGTCCATCAGCAAACATTTCAGGAAGTTTTCTCTTGCTATTTGCTAGTGCCCCAGCAAGGAGACATTTTGTTGTGATGGGCACCCACCTCTTCCAGGCTCTGGGGAACAGAAGGAATTTCTGGTGCACCTAATGTGTCACTATCCTAGAGAATGTAATCTGCTGCTTAAAACATACAGCCAACAAAGAGAAAGATGCTCAAAGTAACACAGTGATTCAATAGCAGAAGAATTACTAGACTTGACCCCCCCCCCTTTTGGGGTGAGACTACTATATTTTGGCATCAATTGATAAATGCAAAGCGTTTCCTTGTGGCAGATGTTTTATTTTTCTTAGTGGACCTCAAAGCAGGAAAACTCCTCCAAGCCATGTGACGTATCAGTCCAGGAGCAATTCCCAAGGGTCTCCTTGAACTCTGAGGATTTGCAGAGAGGAGTTAGAAACTTTCCGATACATAAATTAGCCAAGAGTGTTCATTACTTTGCTTTCACAAGTTCATATGTTGGGGCCTTCTGATGTTTAATTCAGGAACCACCATGTTAAATAAAAACAGGAAAGGTTTTTTTTTTTTTTCTGTCATGTGATCTATAAGTGACAATGGCATCCTGGTATCAGGCACATCTGTTTTGAATTACTTGTAATATTTAAGAAGAAAAATATTAGAGGTGCTGTATTTTAAGTGTTTTTTGGTGACACATTTATAATGATTTTGAACTAAAATTCTCTTGGTAAATGATGCTATCTGCCAATCAAAAATCTTATTGAGTCCCTTTTTTTATGAGCCCGAGTATGCAGGAGAATAAAAGAGCAATAGAAGCAAAATGCAGCTGGACCAGAGACTGTCGTATGTTTGGCCACTGCTCTGCCTGACTTGGTATTTAGTTTTCAGAAGTTTGACAATGATGTGTCTTGGTATGGATTTCTTTTGGTTTATCACATTGTGGCTCACTCAGCTTTTTGAATCTATACATTTATATCTTTTGCCAAATTGGGAAGATTTAAGCCATTACATCTTTGAGTATTTTTGTCATCTTTATCAAGGACTCAGGTACTATAAATGTTAAATCTGTTTTTATATAGTTCCATAGGTCTCTGAGACTATGGTAATTTTTTTCAATCTATTTTCTCTCTCTCTCTCTTCAGATTTGATAATTTAATTTATATTGCTCTATCTTCAAGTTTACTGATTCTTTTCTCTGTCCCTTCCATCCTGCTGATCAGTCCATCCACTGAAATATTTTTTCCCAGTTATCATATTTTTCTGTTCTAAAATTCCCATCCTGTCCTTCCTTATAGATTTTATTTCTTTGATGAGACTTTTTATTTTTCACTTGTTTCAAGAGTGTTTGTAATTGCTCATTAAATCATACTTATCATGGCTGCTTTAAAATTTGGCTTCAGTGACTTCAGCATCTTTGTCATGTTGGTGTTGGGACTCTTTGTTACTGCTGGATGATGGCCGGGGTCTAGTTCCCCAGTACATCTCCACTGATACCTTTCTGACTGGGAAGCCTAAGAGTAACTTGTTACTACTGCATGCATGGCTGCTACTGACCCCACAGAGCAGTGGGGTGGCCTCATTACCCCTGGGTAGTGGTGCAAGCCCTTCTCACCAACAGGCCTCCACTGACACCTCCCTTGCCGGGAGGTAAAGAGGGGCCTCATTATTACCATCTGTGGGACTCCACTGAACCGGGTGTGGGTGGGGTCCTTGTTACAGCCTAGAGAAGGTGGAAGTCTATGTTTCCCATTTAGACTTTGTTGAAGGAAGTGGGAGTGGGCCACACATTTCATTTAATCTTTTTCTGATATTTGGCTGGAGTCAAGTGTTGCTTGTTTAAAAGTTTCTGTCTTGCTAGATTCTCTTTTCCTGGTCTCTTGGTTAGTGAGATCAGGCTTTCATTGAGTCTTGTTTGGGTCTGCATCCATTGAAGTATTTTCAGGTTGTCAGCTTCAGCTTCTTCGGCTCCAATTCTGGGACATATGAGGCAACAAGAAACCACCCAGGGGACTCACCACTGGGTGATTCCTTGAGTCCCGGGATCCATAGCCTGTCTGCCTTCTACTCTCCACATTTCAATGTTTTCTAAGGTTTGTTTATAGATAATGTCCAAGAGTTTTAGTTGTACATAGTGGAGGCATAGGTAAAAGTGTGTTTACTCCATTTTCTTATAAGTAAATCCTTCCATGA
Source organism: Orcinus orca (assembly GCF_937001465.1). Classification (NCBI taxonomy): domain Eukaryota; kingdom Metazoa; phylum Chordata; class Mammalia; order Artiodactyla; family Delphinidae; genus Orcinus; species Orcinus orca. The sequence goes on along the minus strand of NC_064561.1, from coordinate 170,287,865 downwards.
TTTTGTTTTTACTTTTATTTATTTATTTTCTTTTACAAATACATTTTTGAAGCATTCAGAATTTATTTTGGTATAAAGAATAAGAGAGGGACCAAGCAAAGCCACCGTCTTTTCCTTCTTGCTTCCTCTTTCAAGACTTCCCTTAAAATCCTCCTTGGGTCTCAAGCAATCAGTCATCCTGTCCGAATCATCCCTTTGCATTTTGTACTTACCTCAATGAGCTATTTTCTTGCCATGTTATAATGTTTGTCTTCCTATTTGATATTCTTAAAGGCAGTGGATAATTCTGGATCTTTTCCTGTCCTCTCCTTCCTACCAGCACTTAGGCTAGTGGCTGACGAGGAGACACTCAGCTGATGCTTGTTGAATGACTGAATGAAGGAGAGAATGTTTTACCTTCAGCTACAATTCCTTGTATCTTTTGGACACGTGAATGAGCAACTTCTCACCTTTGATCATAACAAACTTTTCTTAGTAATACTGGACCATGGCCATGGCCTGGAAAACCTCTGTGTAAGCCATCTCTAAAAAGGCCTAGGAAAGAAAGGAAAGACAGATATTGGACCTGACTTGAATGGTCTTAAATTAAATTTCATACAAGGTATGATTCCCTGTATAGGAAGTTCAAGTATAGGCAAAACAGATCGATGGTGACAAGAGTTAACAGTTGAGTATCCCTCTGGGGTAAGTGTAGGGTATTGACCAGGAAGGGAAATGAAGAAAACTTCTGAGGTTCTGGAAATATTCTATAATTTGACCTGCCTGGTAATTACATGGGTTCACACATGTAAAAAAATTAATGGAGTTGTACCCTTAAGCTAGTGAACTTTAGAGTATATACCTCAACAAAAAGAAAAAAAATCAGTATGAGAAAAAAAAAAAGACAGGAACCAAGCACTGTTTTTTCTCTCCAATAACCAACCAATTATCCTAATGGCATTTATTAAATAATCCATGTTTTCCTCATAAACTTAAAGTACCACCTTTATAATGTATTAGATTCTTGTATATATCTAGAGATGATTCTAAATTCTCTACTCTGTACGTTGATCTATTTGGCCTCCAGTTCTGAAACGTTTTGGCAGGTCTGATTTATCCTTTTTTTAAATTTTATTTTATTTATTTATTTTTGGCTGCCCTGGGTCTTTTTTGCTGCACACGGGCTTTCTCTAGTTGCAGGGAGCAGGAGCTACTCTTCATTGCAGTGCACAGGCTTCTCACTGCGGTGGCTTCTCTTGTTTCAGAGCACAGGCTGTAGGCGTGCGGGCTTCAGTAGTTGTGGCACATGGGCTCAGAAGTTGTGGCTCGTGGGTTCTAGAGCACAGGCTCAGTAGTTGTGGTGCAAGAACTTAGTTGCTCCGCGGCATGTGGGATCTTCCTGGACCAGGGCTTGAACCTGTGTCCCCTGCTTTGGCAGGTGGACTCTTCACCACTGCACCACCAGGGAAGCCCTGATTTATCCTTATTAACCTTCTTTATCAGAAAATTTAACGGTATTCCTGCATTTTGTTTTACAATATGAATTTTAGAATAAGCTTGTCAATTAAAAATAAAGAGCCTCTTTACAGTATCCTATTGGAAATACTGAATATATCAATACATTTTGGGATAATTGGGCCATTTAAAATATTTAGTCTTCCTCTATGAGAGCACAATGCTCAGTTTATTGATGTCTTCTTTTATGTATCTCAGGAGAGTTTTAATATTTTTTTCATAGAACTTTTGCAAAAGCCTTATTAAGTTTATTCTTTAATAGATATTTTATTCTTTTTTAAAGCTGTTATGGTGTATGAGATCTTTTATTCTATTACTTTCTGTTGTAAATTGCCTTCTTTGCTTTTTCTTTGTTTTTCATTTAGGAAATATCCATTATTCTTCCCTATAAAGATGAGAACATTGGCAAACTTTTAATATCTTTTACTTCCTTCCCTGCAACACAAATTTGGCTGGTATATCTGTATTTTCTTTATCACCTTTAAATAATCTCTTTAAGTGGATTCTGGATTCTTTACTCTCAATTCTTTTAAACACATCTATTTCCCAGAGCCAAGATGTTTTGACCTATAGCTTTTGCTGAAGGGGAGTGATGCTTTCTTCCCTTTGATGTGAGTAAGAGTTTGGGTATTAACCCAAAGTTATTAACCCAAAGTCTTGAGGGAAAGGCTATGAAGGTGCTAGATCCTTCGTTTTCCAGAAGGAAAGTCAATTTTGGCCTCTATGTGCCCTTTTCTCCCAACCTCTACCCACTGCCTTGAGAAGAAATTAAACTCACAGAGCCCTGTGTATCTCCAAGGCTGGGAATGTATATGGAAATAAGGAGACAGGTCCCTTGATGGGAAAGTCTCAGAATTTTGCTGCCCTAGGAGGTGAAGATTGTGACATTCCTACCACTCTGTAGGTGACTTCAGGTAAAGGCTCCCAGCTACTGGCCTAAGGGTGTCACAGCCAGAAAGGGAAGGAGCAATCTGAAGAAGCTCCTAAAGAAACAGAGATGCTGGAGGAGACTACTAACAACCTGAAGAAAAATAAAATGCCTTCTACAGAGAGTCATGTTGAACCAAAAAATAAGCTTAGCTAAAATATAATTTAGGTAAATTTTTAAAAAATTACCTAAAATATAATTTAATGCCTGACTCAAAGGCTGGTTAATGTTGTTCATTTTGTTAAGACTGCATTCCATATCCCTGACTATATTTCTGCACTGCAGAAACCTTTTGTTGCTTCTCATGTGATTTTTATGTCCAAAGTAAATTTCATTTTCTCTTTAATTTCTAGCCCAAGAATTTTGAGTTCATTTCTGGTTCTTCCACTGCTGTATCCCTTTTTTGAGCTCTTTTTTCAGAGAGGTGATATTTCCTTTAATGTCTTTGACTTCACACAGATTTTCTTTTTCCTAATTATCATTGTCCCAATTAAAAAAGTGCCAGCAGTCCATATATTAACTAAGGTTTCCCCTGTTTTGTTTATAATATTGAGGAAATTGTAAGCTTGTGGATCCATTTTGCAGTGGATCCACATATGTTTGTGGCTATGGTCACTTGCAATTCTTTGAAAAAGAGAAGAAAGCAATTAGAAACACCTATTGTGTTCTGGTACAATGCAGGGCACTTTACATAGTCTTTCATTGAATCCTTGAGAGCAAATGAAAATGTACAAAAAGAAGAATCTCTCTTTAATTCAAGCTTCAAGCTCTTTCCATTATCGTGGTGACCACTTCCTGCCCTAATACAACTACTTCCTCCTACTTATGGATACCAGAATTTTTACTTAAGGCAACTTTATTTTTATCAAGACTTTGATCCTTTAGAAAACTATGAGTCAGACGTTCTCCAGTATTTAAAGGGATTACGAGCTCCTTGCACATGAACGTGGATGACATGTGAGCATTTTGCCAATAATGTGAGATCTAGGCACTTCAAGAAGAGTGTCAGAGATTTTTAGCAGGAAAACAGTGAATAATGAGGAAGACAGGGGAACTGAATACAAAATATTTAACAATTTTGTTCTAGACCGAACCTGTGTAAGTGCTGAGATGGAGGATTGTACCAATAGATAAATGCCTTCTAATTACTAGTTCTGCCTAAAGGAGGGAAAAAGAATTGTGTACAACTGTAAGAACAGGTGAGAAATTGATAAGGAGAAATCCAGCTAAAGACAAAGAGGATGCTGACTGCAGCAGTGGTCCTAGAACAGGTGTATGTATCATCAGAGAAGCTGGTTACAGGTGATGTAATGTGAGGGGCCCTGGGGAGGATTCCCTCTGCTTCCACTCTCCCTCCTTTTCCCTCTTCCCATGACTCACAACCCCACCTTGAGTGGACAGTTCTATCACCAGTTTGTCTTTTTTCCTGACAGAGTTCATTTCAGTTCAACTCACCGTGGGTCTAGACAATCATTATGTGAGATCCTTGCGGATCACAGGCTGGATTATTTACTGAATATTAGTTAAGGTTATTCCTTTCATCTAAAATATTTTCTTAATCATTTTCACAAATTATTTAATGATTTCCTTTCAAGAGTACCCATTATCAATCTAGCTTAAAATGCTCTGTCCCATAGCTCTTCTTTCCACTGTTGCCTTGCAGACAATAGATTACATGCTATGTAATGCTTCACTGGGCTTTTCCTACAACTATCAGACTGTAACCTTTTTAACTGCAGGGCCCTGCCTTAAATAAGCATCTATCACAATATACCATTAGCTGTGATAATGACCTAATACTTGTTGCTTGAAGAAAGGATTAAAAAATAAGGAAAGAGTTTTCTCAACTTTTGTTCCCCCTCCCCACCTGTAAGCATATCTATAATTGTAGACTTCCTTGCCCACTTTGCTTTTGTTCCAGAGATAGAAATTTCTCACCTCGGAAGCAAATTATCTGCCTCTGCTACAGATTCGTACCCTTTGTGTCGCCATTTTCTAGAATGTTTAGTCCCTGCATTCTTCACTACTTTCTGGATTCTTCTCTTGGCACATCACCCTCTCAACTGTCTCTCATCTTTAAAAACCTAACCAAAGAAAGAAACACAGACATCCCTCTACAGTATTTTTAATGGATTAGGTGACGATGGTAACCCATTATCATAATCCTGCCTCCAAGTGAAGAAGGCAGAAGTAAGATTGTCACTGTTGATGGAGAAAAAGGAGTGGTTATAAGACATGTTAAGTAATTTCACTTTTAGCTGGCATGTGAATCTGATTTTCCCACTCTCTTGCTATTTATTTCAGTCATTCTCATTGATCCTCTGTTTAGCCACTTTATCTCTTTTCCCTTCACATCCAAGTTTATGAGACATCATTGTCTACCTTATGCCTTCCATGCACTCCTGTCCTCTTAGTTAACCTGTGGTGCCCTGGACACTTGTTTCTGTCACAGTGGTCTGGTGAACCCCCATGACTGCCTCCATGTTTTCCTTGTTACCAGGCTAGTGGGCATTTTGCAGTATCTCTTGGCTGCATTTGACTCTATTTTCCACCCCTAAATTTTGAGACTCTATCTTAATTTAATTACAGATCATCTCTCTCTTCAGCTTCTCCTTCTTCTCTGGTTGTTCCTTCTCAGTCCCCCATGGACATTTCTCCCTCCAATTCCTCTTTAAAAGGTAGAGTTCCTCAAGCACGTGTCAATGCCCTTCTTACCACACTCAAACCCTCCTTGAGAGAGCTTATCTTTCCTTATATCTTCAAACACCTCCTATATGCTAATGACTTTCACATTTTTTATTTCTTATCCAGATCTGTTCTTGCACTCTAGGTCATATATCCAACATCTCTCATGGTCATTGACCTACAACAAATCCAAACAGGACAACTCCATCCCATCCTACTTCTCTTCCTGTACTTCCCATTTTGAGGAACTAAGGAGACTGGATCATCAACATAAGGGTCACTTATGGTGGGGGTTTTTTCCTCTCCTTCACCTCCAAATGTGGTCTCTTATCAAGCCCTACCTATCCACAGTGCCACTGCTTCAAGTTCTCTTTTTCCATATCCTCACTGCCACTGACTTCATTCATGTTCTTAAACTTTTCCTCCTGAATTATTGCAAGAGTCATAGTACATCAAAATGACCTTCCTAGAATGAATTTCTCCCTTGGATGAAGCTCTAGCTCCCTAGAAGACTGAGAAGCACTGAGACTTCTTCGTGATCTGGCCCCTGCCAGCTTCTCCTCACACCTCCCACCTCTTTTTCCCTCCCTCACTCTGGGCACCAGCTGTGCTGAACATGAAATATTTCCCATAAGTCTTACTTGTGCTTGCCATCTGTCCCAACACCCTTCATTTCCTGCAGCCATCTCTCATCCTGGATAATCCTTATTTTTCCTTTACGACTTCAGTCAGGCATCCTGACCTTTCCCCGTATCTTTAGCCATCTCACCCCAGACTAGGTTAGGTGCCTCTTGTTTATTCTCTTAGCTCCCTAGGCGTGTCTGTTTCCATCACTGTTCTTACCAAACTGCAATATAAATGCCTATCTATTCATTATTTTTCTTTACTTATAAAGCCTTTTCACTGCTCTGAGAAAAGTGATTGTTTCTTCATTTTTCTTTGTATTTCTCAAAACTAGCGCAAATACTTTTTTATTGATGCATGAACAAGACTCTAATCTAATTAAAATACCATTTTTTTAAAAAAATAGATATTTATTGGAGTATAATTGCTTCACAATACTGTGTTAGTTTCTGTTATACAACAAAGCAAATCAGCCATATGCATACACATGTACCCATATCCCCTCCCTCTTGAGCCTCCCTCACATCCTCCCTATCTCACCCCTCTAGGTCATCACAAAACACAGAGCTGATTTCCCTGTGCTATGCTGCTGCTTCCCACCAGCCAACTATTTTACATTCGGTAGTGTATATATGTAGGTGTTACTCTCACTTCGCCCCAGCTTTGCCCTCCCACCCCACGTCATCAAGTCCATTCTCTATGTCTACCTCTTTATTCCTGCTCTTCAACTAAGTTCATCAGTACTTTTTTTTTTTTTTTTAGATTCTATATATATGCGTTAGCATACCGTATTTGTTTTTATCTTTCTGACTTACTTCACAAGCTAGAAACAATAAATGCTAGAAAGGGTGTGATGAAAAGGGAACCCTCCTACACTGTTGGTGAGAATGTAAACTGATACAAGCACTATGGAAAACAGTATGGAGGTTCCTTAAAAGACTAAAAATAGAACTACCATATGACCCAGCAATCTCACTACTGTGTGTATACCCTGAGAAAACCTAATTCAAAAAGAGACATACACCACAATGTTCACTGCAGCACTATTTACAATAGCCAGGACATGGAACCAACCTAGATGTCCATCAACAGATGAATAGATGAAGAAGATGTGGCATATATATATATATATATATATATATATATATATATATATATATAATGGAATATTACTCAGCCATAAAAGGAACAAAATTGAATTATTTGTAGTGAGGTGGATGGACCAATTGTTTTAATCAAATTGTTTTAATCTAAATTCACTTCTAAGCATTGTTCATTTGCAGACATCATTTTCCTTAATGTGTCTTCATTTTTATAGTGTGCCATTAATCTTAACATTATAGAATATTGATTCACAGTCATCACAATCATTTAAATGTAAGAGTGATATTCCATTAAATTGATGTATTATCACTTATTTGTATGTTTCTCTATTACTGACCACTTTAATTGTAAGCACTTCTTTTTATTTATAAAGATAATGATTCTACAAATCTGACATGGCATTTTACCCCCATTCACCATCAATTAGGTGCTTAGGAGAAAACTAGGATCTTAAATAAGAAAGGTGCACTGTCATCTGGCCTGGCCTGCATATATGGAGGATGACATACTCAAATATAATTTTCTCTTCTATCATTTCAGTTTTCCTGTAATACTTGATTTTTGGAATTATTAAGATGAAAGTCATGCCAAAACAAGGGATTAATGCTGGCACATCCTTTTAGCACTATTGAAGCATGTCTATTAAAATTGGACTCATATCCTGTTTGAAATCTGTACCAGGTTGCAGCTTAGAACAAACTGGCACTTGGGTTCTTAATGCTTAACCTGAACAAATGCCTGCAATGGATTGTCCTGTTCTCTGTTGCTTTGGGTTTGCTCCCATGGAAGCAGTTGCTAATAGTTGAATGCTGGCTGAGGTTAGAGAGCTGCTGCTTTGCCCCAGAAAGGAGGTATAAGACTGTGTTATGGACTGAACGTTTGTACTCCCCCAAAGTTCATATGCTGAAACCCAAACCCCCAATGGGATGGTAATAGGAGGTAAGGGCTTTGGGAGGTAACTAAGTTTAGATGAGGTCATGAAGGTGGGTCCATTGAGATCAGTGTTCTTATAAGGAAAGAAACAGACTACAGCTCTCTGTCATGTAAACACACAGTGAGAAGGTGGCTGTCTGCCAGTCAGGGAGAGGTCTCTCACCAGGAATGAAATTAATCAGCACCTTGATCTTGGAGCCTCCAGAGATAAATATTGTTTAAGTAATCCAATCTATGGTAATTTGTCATAGCAACCTGAGTTGACTAAGACAGACCATATAAACTGGAAGAAGAAGGTTCCAGCCATTTTGAGGATAGAAGATGCTCAAGACTTCAAGACTTTCTTCTTAATGTTTACAATTGGATTCCAAATTTTTTATCTTCCTGGTTTTTCATCTTTCAGTAAGCTTCACTATTGACAACTTTCTTAAATGTAAGATTCCCCAAGCACACTATTCTAGATGTGGCCTGGTTAGCATTGGGAAGTGGACCTATTACATTCCTAATTCTGACACATATTGTCCACCAGTATAGCCAAAGCTTACACTTTTGTTTCTCATCATTATTTAAAAATTCAATTCAATGACTATTTATAATAAATAATGTTAACTCTGTCCTTTTCAAGGCAATCTTAGGTTTTAAAATGTGGAGCGAGAGGCACAAATCTGCTGGTTAGGAGTGAGAATTTCAGGCCCTGTAGAAAGGGGAGAAGGTGTCCTTATAGGGCAGTGGGAGAGTTTCTTTTGAATAGACAGGATTTCATCTCTCTGAACTCACTCCATATGCTTCGTTTACTCAGCCTAGGCATGTGGTCAACCTTGATTAGCACAATTTGACCTCATGTTGCTACTGTTATTCTTTGTTAGAGAAAATCTCATCTCTCTTTACCAATTGTATGCCCAGTTGACAATGAAATGTGCATTACTTGTTTGTTCAGTAATTAATTAAATTAATTCTTTCTGCTAATTTTGAGTTTCCAGTATATGTCCTACACTTTGGGAAATATAAAGGAGCATATAACATGCTCTTTTATGATTAGATTAGATTGTACATTATAAAATATTAGATTGACAATAAGCAAATGTCAAAGTATTTTGGGGGTGAACTTCTTGCTAAATCTGAGTATCATGACAGACATATTACTGCTAATCAATATTTCTAATTCTCCTTTCCTTCTTGGCCTTTTTGAGTATTACAGTTCCCTGATCCTTAAAGGCAGGCATGGCCAAGAGCCTTCTATTGGTAACAAAATATGAACAGAGTGCTGAGTGTCACTTTTACAAAAAATTATTTAAGAGTAGTGTGGTACCAGCCCTGCTGCAGGAAACTATGAAAGTTTCTTGAGAGGTTGGGATCATGAGTTGGCAGAATCTACATAATCCTGGGTCCCTGAATATTACAATGAACCAAGCCCCTATATGACTAGTGTTAGACAAGTAGCCTGCATGACATTCATAGCAGGTGCTCACTAAATATTTTTGGGCAAAGCCATGTATGAATAAATGAAAATCTCTTAAGGTAATTGTCTCCAATTGGGGTGCTATAACAAAAATACCATAGATGAGTGGTTTATAAACAATAGAAATTTATTTCTCACAGTTCTGGGAGATGGAAGTCTAAGATCAGGGTGCCAGCACAGTTAGGTTCCAGTGAGGGCCTTCTTCAGGGTTGCAGACAGATGACTTCTTATATCCTTACATGGCAGAGGACAGAGCGCAAAACAAGCTCTCTTGTGACTCTTATAAGGGCACTAATCCCATTCACGAAGGCTCCACCCTCATGACGTTGGCTAATTCTTATCAACTCCCAAAGGTTCCACCTCCTAATAACATCACATCTGTGGGGTAGGGTTCAACATATGAATTTTGGAGGAGCACAAACATCCAGCCTTTACTGTTTTCTTTAACAGTAATGCAAAATCTTGGCTCTGATATTGGCAGAAGTTGTCTTTATTTTGTAGGGCTAGCATGTTTTTTTCTAATATTTATCTCAGGATCTTTATGCTTTCTCTATGAAAATTAAGTTTGAAAAAATATTAATTTTTTTAACCAAAGAATATAAGTACTCAAAGTTAATCATTTTCTTGCTTATGTAGATGATCCCTAAATGAGAGAGATGTGAACTTATCCAATTTTGCTTCAGTTTTCTTATATGGAATATTTATCCTTTAAAAACTATTTTTGAGAAAAAATGGATCTTTTTCTTCTTAAATAAATATTGTCCTACTAAGAATTTTACATGATGCATTGACTAAAGCTATGCCTGAAATATATATTTTACTACACTTTGAATAAGTAAAGATGTATTTCACAAGAAAGAAATCACAGAATCTGAAAGCTAAAGAGAACCTGGGCATTATGTAATTTATTCCTTCTTTGTAACAGGGATAGAGAAGTTAAAGTCAGAGAAAGTAGAAGAAAGTTCCTGTCTTTCAGAAACATCCTGTTTTGGACCACAGAAATATTTAGTTAGTCAATTTTTTTGTCTATTAAAATGAAAAGCTTTACAATCATACTAGGAGAAATATTTTAGCAGTTTAAAGTGACAACATCCATTTCAGATTTTAGTTAACAGTGATCAGAAGCATTTTAATTGTCACTTTGATATTTACTATCTACAATAGTAGAGAGAACGGGAAGTGCTTCATCAGTGATTTATTGATGAAAGGAATAACTTTTATCAGATGGGTAAATGATTTTTAAGTGACTAACATGGACTTGTCAATGTAGCAAAAAGTGAAAATAAAAGAGAAAACATCATTTCTCCTTTTAATTAATTTTTACCATTTTAACAAATGAGGGTGAGTGTGATGCATTTGTACTGGTTCTAATAATGCCAGCTAATTCTCACCATGTCACTAATTTCATATGTGACTGGTATCCGGATCTCCCTGGGACCACCTTAGTCAGAAGAATGGTTCAAGGGAGAGTTCCTAGCTAGAAATATATTTGAGAGCTGGTATCTCAAATCATGCCAGGCTCTTGGTAAGTATTTGTTAAAATGATACTAGGAGGTTATCTTTAAACCTTGTCATATGGGGAAAACAGAGGTCTGTTGAGTGTAAATTTATTTGCAAAGTTACAGGCTATGGAAAGGGAAAAAATATATTTCATGATTATGTAGAATGTCAGGAGAAGCAGATTATTGTTCTTGAGAGAAGGAATGCAGTGCAGTAGAGGCTACAGTAGCAGTTGGAGACATTTATTGTTATATTGTAAAAATTAGCTTAATTCTGCAATTAGCAGGTGAGTGGGTGATCTTTTTTTTCCCCCTGCTTAATTTGATTGACAGGTTTATTCTTGATTGTAGCTTAATATGCATTATTTCCAAGTGCACACTAAAAGAAAGGAAAATGGTTTACTTCCCATTTTCCTTGGTGTCAATAAAAGAAGTATTCTGAGAACTGGACTGTTTGAACAAAATGAAGATTATGCACAGAGCACTTTGATAAACTAATCAACACTTCTTTTCCACATTTGCATTGAAAATCAATTATTTTCATCAATTTACCATATGCACTAAAATGAAACATGAATAGAAAGGCCAGTTCCATTTTGTTTTCCATTGTTTAAATAGAACCCTACTTAGTACTTGTGTATCACCTATTCATTTAAGTACCACCTTAGACCCTTAGCATCTTTGATAAAACATTATCAAGAGTCTGGCATTAGGTATACTTGATATATAAGAATTTCTGCAGTTAATTTGCATGCATGGAAGAAAACAAAGCATAGAGGTTTTGTTTTGTTCTTTTGTTTTGAATTTTATTTTATTTTTTTATACAGCAGGTTCTTATTAGTTATCCATCTTATACATATTAGTGTATATATGTCAGTCCCAATCTCCCAATTCATTCCACCACCACCCCCCAGCATAGAGGTTTTTAAAATATTTATCTGAAATAAGACATTCATAAAAAATGTATTTTATTTTTATCAAAGTCACAGAATTTCACAGCTAACATCTGTTCCATGCAAGGAAACATGCCTAAACTATACCTCCGCCATGCGTATGCCACTGTACAAAGTTACTGATGACATATAGAAGTGATGTATAGTAGTTACTAGTTTTGTTTTAGGCAAAATGACAGATTCTGAAAGAGACAGAACATTGACCCTGTCACAAGCCTTTGAGCTCAATGTTATTTGAAGGATTGTAGACCCCTTATTGATAATTTCCACGTTTAAAACCACAACAAATACTGCTTTAGGAAACACTCCTACAAAATCTTTCAAATAAATCATTGTGGTGGTACTGAAAATTGTTTCAATTATGTTTAAGTAAATAATTCTATGTTGCCTCATGTTGGATCTCTATACTGTACATTTCTAATAAATAAAAATTTATTTCATTGCTATATAGCCAAAGTGAATAGTTATATCATTATGTACAATTTTTAAAAATAAATTCTCACAAATAAATATATGGCAGACAACATCAATAGCTCCAAAATTGTAGGGCAAATTTATTAGAATGGAAAATCTTCAGTACTTATAAGTCTAATAAAATATATTATATAGCTATTTTAAATTTATAATAATCAGATGGGTGAAAGAAATTGGAGTAAGAAGTAATACTTATACAGTAAGTTTAAAAGATATTCATCTTTTTATTTTATCTCAATCTTTAGGTTATTTTATATGTATATATATATGTATATACAAAATTCAGAATTGTCTTTTGTTTTATTCTATAGACTGAATGTAACAACACTCTCTATTGGTAAGAAATATCAACAATCCAATGTCTTTGTACCCGTGGCATTTTATACATTCTTTTCACATAACACTTATCCTCCTTGTCTTGGAGGCTTTCTTTCTGTTTCTTACATCTCTCATATCCAATCAGCAAAGAATATTTTCAGGCCCAAATGGTGCTGACAACCCAAGCTGCACGATCGTTAGGCAAAACAAGATGTCTTGCAACATTTTATAAACAAAGTTTTAGTACCCTAATATCAAACACCTCCTGGGTTCAGAAATCTACTACCGCTCTGCCCCACCTCCGTTTCCACACCACCACAGTATTTTCTAGTCCTAGTACTGTGTTGCTCCAGATTTCACCTAGTTTTCCTTTATAGAAAAACTCGGTGAGAGAAAGGTGGGTTTTTGTTTTGCTGCCACAGGGAAGTGCTCAATTCTGCAGTTCATAGATGGCACACACTCTGCTTTTTAATAAGACAAAGCAATCAACTTTTTTCTTTTATCTACTCTTCAAAAAACCAGTTATGCCTTGCTGTGCATTTCCAGTCTTTATGCCCTATTAATAAGACTGTCACCGAGGTGGTAGCAGAGACTGTGGGAATATTAATTTCTCTACTTGAATGCACTTATAAACAGGGCTTACAGGACAGATATTTTATCCTATGGTTGAAATCAGTACAATAATCTTATCTGACAACTTTTATCATATTTTGGGGGGGGTAAGGTATTGAAAACTTTTAAAAACGTAAGATAAGGTCTCTGTAGCTTTAACTAAGGCTCCCTAAGATAAGAATGGAGCAATTAACCATGAATATAATGTGGTGTAGAACGTTCAGTACTGTACACGGAGCCAGGAGGCCTGGGTTCTAGCGCGGCCTTTGTCACATACAACCCTGTGACTTTCCTTATGCCAATTCACTTCATGACAACAGGATGCTAGCTCTCCCTCAGATAAACCATTGAATTTGTGCTCCTTCACTACCACATAATCTAGACCAAGAGATCCCAAATGTGGTATACAGATCCAAGGAGATCCTCAACACTCTTTATCAGGAGGACCGCAAGGTCAAAAATTACTTTCATAATAGTATTAAAATTGAATGTCTTTTTCACTGAAGGTACAAAAGCAATGGAGTGTAAAACTGGCACCTTAGTGTGAATCCAGGCAGTGGCACTCAACTCTACAAGTAGTCATTGATCTTTTTACCACCACACGTCCACCGTGTAAAAAAAAATTGCTAGTTTCACTTGAAGATGTCTTTGATGAAGCAGAAAAAATGATCGATTTCATTAAGTCTCTAACCTTGAGGACACATTGTTTTAATATGCTGGTGATGATGTGTAATGGTTTCTGAGGAAAAACACCTATCCAAATGCTTGAGTCGTAGCTGAACTAGCGGCTTTTTCATGGGACATTGATTCCAACTTCAGCCAACAGACAAACTATGATTTTTCAGACTTGGCTATTTGGTAAACATTGTTCTCCAAAATGAATCAAGTGTGGCCTGTCCCTTCAAAGAAAACAAAAGTAAGTGTAGCTAAGAAAAAGTTGGAGATTTCAAATGAAAATAAGAATTTTTGAAAATGTGTTTTCACCACTGTCTGAGGGCTTGACAATTTGTAAAGACTTTTCTGATAAGATTGCTGGTTGTTACCGATGAATGTTTGTGTCCCCCAAGATTTATGTTTTGAAGCCCTAATCCCCAGCGTGGTAGTATTTAGTGGTGGGACGTTTAGGGGTTGTTAATGAAACAAAAAACAGGCCCAAAATGGAGTTTTTTTATGCTTCGCCCTGCGTCACCAAACCAAGACTTGATTATAGTTTCGGCTCTCCTGGAAGAGACTCTTAAACTAGTTAATCAGGAATTGCCTGTCAGCAGCAGTTAGATAATCTGCCTGGTAGACCCCAGCCATTCTCTAAGAAAAGTCACCTTGCAATAGCCAACCTGACTTTTTGCCTGGTATAACTTCCTGGTTCCCACTTTCTCTGCTTATAGAAGTCTTTCATCTTATACAGCTCATCAGAATTCCTTCCTATCTGCTAGACTGGATGCTGCCTGATTTAAATTGATGTTTGTTCAAATAAACCCTTAAAATTTTTAATATGCCTCCGTTTATCTTTTAACAGAGGGAATTAGGTTTAGATGAAGTCATGGGGTGAGGCCTCCATTTGGGGATTGGAACCCTTATCAGAAGAGGAAGACAGACCAGGGCACACTGTCTCCTGTCTCTCTATCTCTCTGTCTCTGTCTCTCTCTGTGTCTCGTTCTCTCACTCATTCATGTGAAGACACAGCAGGAAGGCAGCTGTTGGCAAGTCAGCAAGAGAGCTCTCAACAGAAACCACCTTGATCTTGGACTTATGTCTATTGTTTAAGCTAGCCGGTGTGTGGTGTTGTGTGATAGCAGACCGAGCAGACGAAGATACTGGTGATGTTAATGAATGTGATTTTTTGATAATGTGTAATAAAATAATTTCAAGTTTGGAAGACCCATATTGATGATATGAAACAGCTATTGAAATACTCTCCTCTTTTCCAAATAGACATCTGTGTGAGGCCAGGTATTATTTATACGTATATACTTCATATATAGTCTTTATATACTTCAAACAAAGCAACATGTCATAATAGATCAAATGCATAAGCACAAATAAGAATCGAGCTGTCCTTAAGCCAGATGTTAAGGAGATATGCAAAAACGTAAAACAATGACATTCTTTTCATTTTTTTATTTTGCTTTGGGAAATATAATTATTTTTCATGAAAAAAAGCATTACTTATATTAACATGCAACGGGTTCATCATTGTTACTTTAAAAAGATTGAATAGAACATTTAAAACATTTCTCAGTTTCAATTTCCAATGTGGTAAATATCAGTAAAATCCACATAAACAAAAGCCCTTTGACATCTTTAACAGTTTTTTTAAGACTGTGAAGGGGTCCCAGGGCTTCCAAGTTTGAGAACCACTGATCTAGACTATCCATGTGGCTTCACCCTATCTTTGTTCTGCCAGCCTGGCTCCTTCAGAGTCACTTGGACAACACCTGACAGGACCATCCTGAGTCCAAGTCACAAATTCATATCCATGACGCCCCAGCGTATGAAGTCAAGGTTCTGATGTGCTGATCTCCTGGGACCTCCACTCTACCAAAACCCATCACAGTCTCTATGAGATGGAGGGGCACTCCCCTTGTCCTCAGGGGGTTCCAGCTTGTCTGCTGCCCTGGGCTATACTGCCGATAACCCGTGGACCTTTCTGCCTGAAGTATTCTCCAAAAGCTCAGTCGGCAGCATGTAAAACTGAGCACGGAGCCGTTCCGGTTTTCTATACTCTTTTCTAGTGCTGGCTCTAAACAAACGCAAACCAACCCAACATTACAACAAACCGTCATGCCAAATACCCCTGGTTCCTCCCCCCGGTTCATCAGACAAGCAAGCTTAGTCCAAACGGCAGCTGAATTTCAAACCGGATGCTTTACTCTCATGACCTTTTCTTTTATTGAATGGACGTTAAGGTGCGAACAGAAAATAAACTGCTTTTCCAGCGGGTAATCTTTTAATTTCAGACTGTGGGATAGTTTTCTCCATGCCCCTGGATGAACTTTTAGGTTTGCCTCAGATTTTTATTCAATTATGCTTAGGTAATAATGAGCTCAAATAAAACTCCAGAGAACAGACTCACTTCAGTCATTAAAACATCCAGACTGGAGTGATAATCAAATTCAAAGATTGAAAATTAATGTTTCTTTCTGCTTGGCTCTATCTTGAAAGGGCTGCTTATTCCAGATTCATCTCTCTATCACTCTGTCTGTCTCTCTTTACTATTGGCTCAGGACAACAGCATCAGACTCCCTCTATTTTTTTTTTTTAACATCTTTATTGGAGTATAACTGCTTTACAATGGTGTGTTAGTTTCTGCTGTACAACAAAGTGAATCAGCCCTATGTATACGTATATCCCCATATCCCCTCCCTCTTGCATTTCCCTCCCACTCTCCCTATCTCACCCCTCCAGGTGGTCACAAAACCCTGAGCTGATCTCGCTGTGCTACACGGCTGCTTCCCACTAGCTATCTGTTTTACATTTGGTAGTGTATACATGTCCATGCCACTCTCTCACTTCATCCCAGCTTACCCTTCCCCCTCCCCGTGTCCTCAAGTCCATTCTCTACATCTGTCTTTATTCCTGTCCTGCCCCTAGGTTCCAGACTCCCTCTTGACCTTCTATTTTGCCCAGGTAAAGCAGGTATTAATCATGGCTGATATTTGTTAGTGGCAGAATTTTATAGGTTGTTAAAATATAAGAATACTTCTCTAAGTTTTGTAGGTAGGTTACCCTGAGTTCCCCAATTGAATCAACACCTCCTTCCCTGTCTTCCTCTCTCCATGATTTTTCTTACTTTTCCACCATCCAGCAGTGGAAAGGTCTTGTCTAGCATCACAGGGCTCCAGGATCCTACTCCAGTTTCTGTGTTCTCGGCCTTGGGGGCTAAGCTGAATCAGTAAATATCTCATTTGTAACCATCAGTCACATTCTACTTGGTATGAGCACAAATCCATCAAGAAAATTTGTGCCATTAATAACTGCTTTCTGATTGGAAGCTAATATTAGCTTTATTATAGAGGACTGGTACAAACATATAGAAGGGATTTTTAGGGGCCAG
This sequence comes from Orcinus orca, assembly GCF_937001465.1. NCBI lineage: Eukaryota > Metazoa > Chordata > Mammalia > Artiodactyla > Delphinidae > Orcinus > Orcinus orca. The sequence goes on along the minus strand of NC_064561.1, from coordinate 170,270,728 downwards.
GGAAATTATCTCAGGGCTAAAGAACAACTTGGCAACAATTTAGACATAATTTTGGCATCTATGTGTATGTCTGTTTCCATAACTAATTATATATAATTACATATATATATACACACACACCATATGTAATATATTAATTACATATATGTGTGTATGTGTGTGCACATAGAATACTTGACAGTCTATTTGGAACATTAAAATACATAGAAAAGTGACAGTGTATACCATCAAGAACACAAAATATCAAAGAGAAGAATCTGTGGGTGGTGGCAGAAAATAAAAAGACCATTTACTGGAAAAATCATCTGAAGGAAAAAGTAGTGGGAATAAAGAAAATTGTAGACTTCAGTTTTTCAAATGTAAAAGCAAAACGGTAGAAAACTTGTTCTATTTAATAGATTTAAAATGGCATCATTTTGAACCATCAATGTTTTCCCAGTTAAAATTTTTCTTGCCTCTGTGTCCTCTTTTCCCATCTCTACTTTCATCATTTCCCCACTGAATTTCTTCAATATCGTGCAGTAATTTATATTCACTTATTTATAATAAAAACCTTATCACAACAAGCAGGAGAAGAGAAATGAGTCTTATGCTTAAAAAAGATGCCAAATGTCTGATCAGCACAAAAGAAAGAGCAGAGAAGGAACTAATTGTTGCCTTACTGCATTTTGAGACATTAGTAGGTCAAGGATTAAGACAGGGAGATAATTCAGAACTGAGTACCTAACGTGGTGGCTAATGTTTTTCAAAGGAGCACAAGAGGCAGGTGATGTGATTCGAAAATATTGATGAGTTTTACTGAGAGTTCTTGCAAGTCTGGTGCTGCATTCCATGATCTAGTGCCTCTACCTAGTGACAGAAACATCCTACATGGCTAATCAGTGGACACTGCCTGGTTAATGTCCCACAGATTTTCACTGTTCAATAAAATGAACTACCTTTAGACTCAGCTACTCACACATTTTGGTTATCCTGGATATGAGTGCTTTTGTATCTCTCATATCAATGGTAACTTTGGAAGCCTTTTGAGTATGAAACTAATAGATTAGAAATCAAGAAATGGTGGCTGTAGTTTATACAAGTATATCAGGGGTATATCATAAGACAACTATTACAAAAGAACTAAATTTCTTTTTTTCCCTCCATATTTTTGTGTGTAGGCAATCCTAATGCAGGAGTGATGGAGATGGAGAAATAGTTAAAAAAAACAACAACTCATTACCTCGTGCTATTTAATTAGAACATTATAAATGAACTTAAAAACTCACTATAATTTTTTAATGCCAGAATAACAAATTACCTCACTTATGCATATAATTTGCAGTTGATGATTTTTTTTTTTATTTCAGAGCTCTGAATATATTGGTGACAAATGAGAATTATGATTGTGTTCAAAGCTAAGTCAAAACAGAAACAAGTTTAGAAGGGAGACAAGAGTTTTAGAAACAAAAACATACTATGCATCCATTATAAGCTTCCTAATTTAGCCACCTGGCTATCAGAACACCTTGAAGCAAATAGTTCTACAATCATTTCAGAAATCAAAAGAGGTCAAGATGTTCCCTGGTAGCAAGAAAAGAAAGCAGGACCTAGGGAAGCATGCTTTTCCCTGAGTGAGAAGGGTAAAGCATCAATACAGCATTTGTTGATGAAGCATGTCCTTATATGATTATTCGATTGTTTCAGTAACTACCTATTTAGTCACCATTCATTTACATGGTCCTAGAAGGAATATTTCAGGATTCATAATAAATTACATTTTAAATATCACATTTCTGCATTAAAGATTGGATTATAAGACAACCTTTTAGATCTTTTCATTTTTTATTACATTTATGACTTTTATAATTGTCCCTACATATATATGAGAAGTGAATGTGGAATGAGGAGATTCGAAGGCAGCATCGTTAAACATTCCAATAAAAGACAATGGCACAAAAAGGGGTGAAGGCATGGGGAAAAACAGGTCTTAACAATATTAATTGAAGTTTCTTGTCAATGAAAAGTTGAGATTGTTATTAACCTTATTATCAGGGAGGTATGTCACACCCAAACCCATATCTTTCTAGTGATTCCATAGTTCACCTCCCTGGTTGTTACGCTGCACCTCCAGCTCACGCCCTCATGCTTTCCTCAGCCCTGCTGTTTACTCACTCTTCCGAGTTGCATGTTTTGTGTCTGTTTTCTCTTACTTCTTTCCCTTCTCAGGAGTGACTTTTTTTTTTTTTTTTTTTAAACAGACTCTCTACTATTCCTTTCCAGTCTGCATTTTTTTTTTTTTTTTTTTTTTTTTTTTTTTGTGATACGAGGGCCTCTCACTGTTGTGGCCTCTCCCGTTGCAGAGCACAGGCTTTGGACGCGCAGGCTCAGAGGCCATGGCTCACGGGCCCAGCCGCTCCGCAGCATGTGGGATCTTCCCGGACCGGGGCACGAACCCGTGTCCCCTGCATTGGCAGGCAGACTCTCAACCACTGTGCCACCAGGGAAGCCCATCCAGTCTGCATTTTAATACCCAAATTCAGACACGAAATAGCATTCCCTTCAGTCCTGACTGCTACTTCCTCAAATACTCCTTTCATCTTTACAACTTAACTGAGATTTTCTGTCTCCATTGAAATGCTTCTCCTCCACCACTCCCCTCCCCAGTAAAATCCAATCTTAGAAATGCCACCTTAGAGTATTTGTGGGCCTCATTCTCTCCCAACTTTCTTATGGCTTACAAGAAACATTTTATTTTGAAGGGGTGATAGAATATAGATAAAGATAAAGATATAGATATAGATAAAACACATCATGCTAAAATTTTTTGTATAAGTTAGTGTCCATTATTGGTTCAAAGGTTGATATAAAGCTAAACTTCATAACCCAACATTTTTACCTCTAGGTACTTACCCAATTGATTTGAAAACTTACCCCCACACGAAGCTTGCATACCTGCACATGAATGTTCATAGGAGTCCCATTCATAATCATCAAAAACTGCAAGCCTAAGTGTCTATCATCGGATGAATGGATAAAGAAGATGTGGCACATATATACAATGGAATATTACTCAGCCATAAAAAGAGACGAAATTGAGCTATTTGTAATGAGGTGGATAGACCTAGAGTCTGTCATACAGAGTGAAGTAAGTCAGAAAGAGAGAGACAAATACCGTATGCTAACACATATATATGGAATTTAAAAAAAAAAATGTCATGAAAAACCTAGGGGTGAAACAGGAATAAAGACACAGACTTACTAGAGAATGGACTTGAGGCTATGGGGAGGGGGAAGGGTAAACGGTGACAAAGCGATAAAGAGGCATGGACATATATACACTACCAAACGTAAGGTAGATAGCTAGTGGGAAGCAGCCGCATAGCACAGGGAGATCAGCTCGGTGCTTTGTGACCGCCTGGAGGGGTGGGATAGGGAGGGTGGGAGGGAGGGAGACGCAAGCGGGAAGAGATATGGGAACACATGTATATATATAACTGATCCATTTTGTTGTGAAGCTGAAACTAACTTACCATTGTAAAGCAATTATACTCCAATAAAGATGTTAAAAAAAAAAACAAAACTGCAAGAAATTCTTATGTCTTTCAAAAGGTGAATGGAGACATTAACTGTGGTACGTCTATATAATAGAGTACCATTCACCAATAAAAAGAAATGCACTGTTAAGCCATGTGAAGGCACTGATGAATCTTAAATGAATATTGCTGAATGAAAGAAGCCAGTCTTAGAATGCTATGTACTTTACGTTTCCATGTAGGTGAGATTCTGGAATAGGAAACACAACAGAAATATAAACTACATCAGTGGTTGCCAGGGAAGTACATCTTTTTTCAATCAAGTTTTGACATGACTGTAGCCTTTTGAGAGACCAGGAGCCTAAGGACCCAGCTAAGCTGTACCAGGTTACCTGTCCCACAGAAACCATGAGATAACAAATGTTTGTTTTAAGCCACAAAAGTTTGGGGTAATTTGTTATGCATCATTATATAACTAATCCAGTCATACATTTTTTATATAATATTAAAACCAAGTCAGCAGATGAGCTTTTGCTTTTAAAGAAGAAGGATGATATTGAAATGTTGTGAAAATACTTTGTCTTGGATCAATACGTGTTAACAGAATTATCACTGTAAATAGGACAGTTTGAAACCACACACAAAGAATGCTTTGCCTGCTATCTATTCAGAATAATGATACTTTTCAGTATGAACTCTGTTTCAAAGAAGTTTCTTTAAAACAGGAGTTATTGCATTTTCACTTGATTTTACCCCTAAATTAGCACCGACTCTCCAATCATTTGTAGAAAAAAAAATTGTGCTTTTAAAAATGAAATAGGACAAAAATAAGTGTTTGGTGCCACATTCTGCTTCCTCCTAGATGTGTCTACATTTAAACTCTACAAAAACAGTCTTCTTTCACATGTTTTATGCTAATGACATGGAGAAGAGGAAAGGAATAGTTCTAGATAAAGAAGAGTGTTATTCAGACTCACAGAGGGAAATAAGAATCAAATAGCATCTAAGATAGTATAAAATGTCAAACCATAATTTGTCTGGTTCCTCATTCATATCATGTTCAAAATGGCTCTCTCCACTGGGCTCTTTTCTATACAAATGTGGTCCATTTCCTATACAGATATTTTCTTTGCTATTGCTCCCCATATGCACAGATTCATCTTCACACCTTCTCATACGCATTTTGCCTCTTTTGGCATGTGTTCTGTTTGCCTGCCATATGTAACCATCCTTGCAACATTTCCAGACCCAATTTAAAGTTTGAAAAATATCCTTCCCCTCACTTCGCATTTCTATGCCTTTGGAACTTGGCATAAAAGTCTGATCTCCGTTTCCTTTTTTTTAGCTAGTTAATTTCAAACATGTATTTCCTAGTACTTTTATCATTTTTGGTCCAACTCTGAGTTCAGAGAACACAAAAATGTAGCAATGTATCAGAGAAAGCTCTTTACAGTACAGTGAGGGCAATCCTAGTAGACAGGTGGTGTCTTTGTGGGACAACTGGATTAGATTAGAAAGTGCTCATCCAAGATTTTCAGCTGATTTTCAGATTTTTATATGTGAATCTCCCGTGGCTTAAGAAAAGTACAGCAATAAGTGACTATTTACTACCATAGAAATGAAGGTGTGTCACACGTGAGATCAGATTTAATTCATAATTCATAGAATGGCCCTTGGAGAATTGCCTCCAAACTAAAATTTTGTTTCTTTATTCATCTGATGGCTCTCTATGGACACAAGCAAACTATCCCATCACAATTTATAACACCCGCCATGTCACAGACAAGGACAAATATTTATGTCATTACTCCACGTTTAGTCTTCCTTCACCCCTTCTACACCATCTCCATTTTCTAAGACTTAGGTCAAGTACCGCTTCCTTCACAAATCCTTCATGATTACACACACATTAGAAAACACATCTCAGGTTTTCTAATCTCTTGAAACATTAATTGTTTTTCTCATTTTGGCTCTTAATTATAGACTCTTACACACCCTGGAATACTCTTCCTTCTCTCCTCTGCCTGACAAACACATACTTGTTATTAAGGACTCATGCTAAGTGTCACCTCCTCCATGAAGTCACCCCTGACCACTCCTACCCTCTGGCACCCAAGGAAGTAAGTATCCCCTTGACACTGCTCCCATATCATCAACTAACTGAGAATAGAGCATGCGTCCCTCTACTTGATAATATATCAATCTTCTCACCTCCCCATTGCAAGAGTGAACTCTTTCTAGTAGGCATTTTATCATGTTTGACCCTGCCACACTGACACTTAGTCCTAGATCTAGACAATTAACAAAATTCAATATATATATTTGATGAATTAATAAATAAATGAACACAAAATAAATTAATGAACATGTAAAAAATGAATTACTGCATTGTTATGTGCATCAAATAATAACCAATGCATATAAATTAATTCATTATGTGTATCAATTCATCAACTAATAATGTGCATGAGTTAATCATTATTTTTATCAACCTGGAACCATCAAATCAATTAATAATATGTAACAATTAATGATTATGTGCATATATTTTCCCTGCTGAAAGGAGGGGAGAAAATAAGTGCATAAGATACATATACGGACTCTCCTATTTAACTGAGGGAGGAGATTTTGTTCTATTCACTGGAGTAGGCTGAAACTTGTGTTCTCTGAAAATTTGTATGTTGTAACCTAATCTCCAATATGATGGTATTTGGAGGCGGGGCCTTTGGGAAGTGATTAAGTCATGAGGGCAGAGCCTTCATGAATGGGATTAGTGCCCTATGAAAAAGACCCTGTTAGAGGGCACAGCAAGAATCAACTGTCATTGAACCAGCACGTGGGACTGCACCAGACGCCAAATTTGCCAGCACCTTGCTCTTGGCCTTCCTAGTCTCCACAACTGTGAGAAATGAATTTCTGTTGATTGATAAGCCACCAGCCTGAAATGACTAAGGCATTCAAATTTTGCATATTTTGAACAAAATAGTTTTCATTAGGAATATAATTTTTTACTCAATTTTAAGGAAGTTAGGAAACTAGAAAAGAAAATGAGGAAGAAATTACTAAGAGGAAAAATACCAATGAACCCAGTGTTTTAACCACAGTGCCTGATATATTTCCTTTACATGTTTTCGTGCACTTATTATCATGTTTTACCATTGGTATGCTGTCATTAGAATGACATTATTACATTATTATCATGTAGCTAATGTCATTAGCTACATAATATGCAATATAGTAAGCTGTCACAGTTTAACTTATTGAAATCCACCAGCCAGTGACCATGAGAAAACATGTGAGTGAAGCAAAGGTTATTTACCTTGAGGCAGCAAGGGAGAGTACTCTTCAGAGGAACTGCTGAGGTTTCAAGGAGAATTTTGGAAGAGTTCTGTTAAAGGATCTGGGCTTGTGCTGATTGATTCTAAACAGGGCTTAAAGAAGACAAAGCCATTTCTGAATTAAATGCTATCGGAAATCAGGGAGCAATTCAGGGATTAACTAACTTGGCAATTTTTCTCTAGGAGGTGAGACGATCAAAGCAGTGCTGGTTGTCATATGTAGTAGTCACTTGGGTTAGTACAAAGAGGGGGCTGTTTAGTTGTTTTTGTGGTTGCTGGGTGTCCTTGTATCTGTCTTGTTTCAGACTTGGTCATAGTCACACCTCCCTGATAATGTCTTGTATGTTGACCCTCACTGTATAGTTCTAACTGCTGACTGCCAGGGCTGATGTTCACTCTCTGAAATGATTTATTTATTATTAGACATTTAGTTTTCCACTTTTTCAATTCTCTGATGTGATATGTTGAGCAATATTATAAATATAGCAGTAAAAATAATAAGATCCCAGAGATGGCTATTAGTATCAAGTTGTGGTCAATTTCTCTTTGTCTTTCTATTGCTGTTATTTTCCTGCCAAATTGCCATGAACCACTTTGAACTATCAACAAGAATGTATGATACTGTATCTCCATCATTATTGTGTGTTACATATTTTAAAAATGGTTTATTTAATAGGCAAAAATGGAATACAATTTTTGACTTTTTTGAGTTTCTATGACTATTGCTGAGGTCAATTTGTTTTTACATGTGTCTTTATGGGTAACTGAAACTATTTTGGAGAATGGTGAGAACTGCCTCTCTAAGATATTGCTATTGTAGATATTATTATCTACTCAATTTCTTAACATTCATTTTCCTATACAGAGTAGCATCTTTGGACAGCTTTGCATATATTTGTTGAGACTAAACTGAATATTTGATATTCTTAGAAATAGTGTTTTAGTAGACAAAATAAATAACTTCTTCAGGGCAAAAATTTCAACTATTGACAGAAATCATAATAATCATATTGTGAATAAGTGAATGAATGAATGGATAAATTAAAAAATTATAATCATACAAGATGATAAGGGGTCATTTTTGAGCTACATGCTTCTTTACATAATTGGCGCACTTAAATTTCCAAAATGAGATGACTTTGTTTGTTTTAAGTTGCTAAATTTGTGGTCATTTCTTATGTAGCAATAAGAACCATATTAGTTTTCTATTTCCCAAGTGTTTTTGATTGGAACTCCATTTGAAAAACAAAAAAACCTTTCCAGAAGAAGGACTCGTGTCCATGATGTATGTATCTGAAATTTTGTTTTATGTAATCTTGGTTTAAATTAGCATGATAAAATTCTAGACACCAAGCGTATTGTTATAAATACCTATTAGATGACATAATCCTTAGGTAAATGAGAATTTCTAAATGTTAACATTTCAGCTCTACATCTTTCCCAAAATTGACTTACAAAATTAACTAAAATACAGTTTGGTTATATTTGTATATAATTTAGGTATAAACATAACCAAATATAAACAGAACTCCTAACTTTATATTCCTCTTTACCAGTTATTTTGTATTGAATTTTATATCTGATTGTAGCTTTTGGATAGCAATGGAAATGTACTTAATACTAAAATACATATTTTAAATTATTGTTTGTTTTATTTTAAATATTTTAACAATTATTTTAAATATTGAAACATAGTAAATATTATTTTAGACACTCAAGCCTAATGTCAAATATACACGCCAACATACATGTATATTTTATACACATATATAAAACTGTATACTTTAAACAAATGTATGTATATATATTATTATGTTTATATACAGTTAAAATCTATGATACCGTCAGAAATGTAAACAATTGTTTCTCCTCTGATTCTGAAGGCTAATCCCCACCAGAATCCCTGGCTCTGAATATGACATGCTTTATTCACTTATGACAGTCTTGTAACATCAATCATGTCTTGCAATGAGCAACTGCATCCATTATGTTGCCCAGTAGTTTCCCCATAATTATTTTTCAAGTCATTTCCAGAGTACTTCATAAAACATTCTTAATGCCACCATATAGGAACAGATAATAAATTAATTCCATTTTCAAGGGCTTTAAAAATGTAGCTTTATTTTAGGTTGCAGCAAATTTTGTACTACGATTTTTACCAGAGGCATAATATAGTGTTTTTTTTTTTTTTTAAGATAAGTGTTTCACTGTTGTAACATAGGAAAAAAATTGCACTATAACAGTGAAATGTTTTGTTTTTGTGTTTTGCATGGGGAGGGGAAAAAAGCAACCTTACCGTTCCTTCTCCCATATGCTTCAACTTTCATGTCTGTTTTGCCACCTATTCCATTAACATTATGATTAATGAAAGCTCTCCAGAATTTCAAATACCTTGAAAAGTAGTCAATGCCTGCTCTTTGGAGGCTACATTGAAGATAAATAACAATAAAAACAGGGTGATCCAGACTTTTGAAGTCTTTAAAGACACCATCACTGTGATCTTTGTACCACTGCTGCGGAAAAGAGGTCAACATTTCACATTTCTGGCACTACTAACGACAACACAGCAACTAAAAGAAAGCATGAATTTCTGGGAGCAGCATTAGGATACAGGACTCCTGCTGAGCTCACCAGTTCCTTGCTCTGCACAGCTGCCTTCTCAGCTGGGGGTTTTAAATCAGCACTGTGAGAAAAGACAGAAATGACCATAGTGCATTTGCCTCACTATGAGAAAAAGGTAATGTTCAATTAACGCTTCAGCCTTCTGTTTTCCAACTGACTTATTTCTGTCTTTTGTTTGCATGTTTTGCTTTGGGTCTTTTGTTGTTCCTTTTCATTTCATGGAATAAAATGCTTAAACTAAAAATATCTTTGTTCTTGCGGTTATGCAAGGGTACTGAAATTCTCATGGCTTTGCTGAGATGAATGAGTTGGAGGAATCATAGTGCTTTTAAAAAATATGTTTATTCATACCCATAGGATATTAACATCCTGTTCACCTAGCTAAGCTTGCATGCAACTGTGAAAACATCACAAGGGAAAGAGTAGAGCCTGCTTTAAAAGTATTTCAATAAATGCAACATCTGACTTGCTGAGAATGCATGTATTTACCTTATCTGCTGCTCTGTTGTAGAATTGTATATACTGTGCTGTTAATGGTGAGCTCTGCTTTGAGGCTGGTTTGAATACTGATAAAAAAGAGTTAATTTCAACAAAGCAATGTTTCTAATCTTCCAGGCATAAAGAAATGCATTATCTTCCTTTATACTTGTTACACGTTGTATTTGGAATTGCATAGATACAAATTAATAAACATGATTTTATAGAATACTGTTCTTCATAGGGTTACATGGTTTTGTGTCCTTAGAGATGAGCTCATTCGGGTTCTTAGTTGTACCTTTTTTTTTTTCTATTTTTGAACAATTTATTTTATAAGCACAGAATGACACTAGAAAAAAGAGCTACGTGATTGATCTGTGTATGTGTACATGCATGTGTGAGTATATGCTTAACTCTGACTTTGTGGGTCTTATGAATTTCCTCTCAGATTTTCATTAGCCTTATGGTTGGAAAGAGGGATGCTTTCAAGCTTGAATAATATTCTTAAGAAGGAAGTTCAGGGGTTGAATGTTCATTGGAAACATGTCAGTATAGTTTTATTTTATGGTTTGAACCAAAATATTGATTACCACCATTTTAGTAATTGTTCAATATAAAATCTGGTCAGCAATTCATTTTACAAATATTTACTATGTACCAGGCGCTGGGCTTGGCAACAGAGACAAAAAAACAAGCATGTGGTTCTTGCTCTTAAGACTTCTATAGTCTAAACCTTTTGATCAAGGAGCTATTTTCTGAAGAAGAATTTGATGTTTAACTTTCTTGCGGTACAGCTCATGTTAGAGGAAAGTTTTGAAGAATTTATTGAATCTCACATCAAAGTAAAATATTTGCCTAGTCGACAGTTAGTCTACAAAAGATTAATTTTTAATTTTCACCTACTTGGGCAACAACTATTTATTGAATGACTCTATTGTATCAGGCACTGTTGTAAACACTTGGGACACAGCAGCAAACAAGACAGAGCCTCTCCCATGGGGCTCAATTACATTCTAGCAGGGGACCGAGGACAAAGAGGTAGCATGAAATTTCAACTTGTTTTCAGAAAGACAAAAGGGCAAGGTGACTGAGAAATTGAACCTGCTGACTTAATACTATAGCAATTCATCCGGCCCTGTTGGTTTTCCTATTGGACAGTGCTAACCCAAAGGAAAAGAAAGAGCTCTACAAATATCCATAAGCCCTTTCAAAATACTTGGAAGTGACTTTAAAGACAAACAATAAATAGTTTGTAATAATATTGTTCTTCCAAATTCAGTGTTATGAAGACTGTGCAAAAATTATTTTATGTGATTCACACAGTGTAGTGATTTTAATTTTGGGACACTCATAAGTAACTAAGGTTATTAACAATAGTTTCCCTGGAACTTTCCCTTGACCTACCAACTGGCAAAACACACAGTTTATTCATGTCCATGGACATTGCTATACCTTCTCTGCTGGGCTGCCTTGGTTACTAGTGAAACCTGTCCACTGAGCATGCTTCTGAGATTCCACCACAGAAGGCATTTGGAAAATATTTATATCTAGTTTCCTATCATCTCTTTTTCTCATTCTGAATATCTCATTTTTCTATTTTAAGACTGCAGTGGAATATATTTTCTCTATTTTCTTTCTTGACCTCTTTCTTGATTTATTTGTTTCTTTCCTGATTTCTTTCTATCTCCTTTCTATTTATATGTATGTATGTGTGTGTATGTATCATCTATCATCTATCTGTCTATCTAGCTAAAAATAAGCATCTAACATTTTAGCTCACCTTCAGGTATTTCAAATTCATTTTTCCATTGTCACCTCTGTTATAACAGGTGAATAAGTTCTCAAATTTTGGGGTTTTCTTGTAGTGAAAGTGATCATATTCTTTGGTTCTGGACACTGAGACATGAGCATAAACTTTCTAAGAGCTCTGTTTACCTAATATAAGGGAAAGAGATGTCTGGCCTGGCTCCTTTTCTCTTCTTTCTTGAAGGCAGACCGGGATGTGGAAAGCTTCTGCATCCATTCTGTGACCATGAGGAGACAAATATGAGGAAATTCTAAAAGAGTTTCAGAAATGCCAGCTGTAACATGCTAAAACCACTGAATCAATGCCAGCTGCCTCTCTCAAGACTCCTTGTTAATTTCAGAAAAATGAACCAATATTTATCAAGTCACTATAAATGGTGTTTTCTGTTACCTTTAGTTGGAAGCATTCCTAATGGATGCTGCATGCATAAATAATTTATAGAGGTTGTTGAAAGTGAGCATTATCTTATAAAATAAAACAGTTAACAATAAGGGCAAAGTACAATTCTTATCTTCAGGAACTTTACGGTGAACATTTTATATGATAAGCAAATAAGCATCAAGAGACTTTCTGATATTTGTCCAAGGTCTGAGATCAATTTGTATCAGCATGTTTCTTATTGGTTCTTGGTGCTCATTTTCTCACATATAAAATAATAGATTGCATTATTTCTAAGGTCCATTGCATGTCTAAACTTCTGACTTTATTACAATTAAATGCATTTTAAATTTATCAATTTATAACACTATCTGTTGAATAATATTTAAAAATGTATATTCCTTGGATACTTCTGGTATGAAAGAAATCATTGTACTTTTACTGTTCATACTTAGGATTCTGTACATTCTATATTGAAAAAATTGGACTACGAGTTTGAGCCTTTTGATATACTATTATCCACTCTAAAAATCTAATTTATTTAGTTATTACCTACTGAAATTAGCATAAAATGATATCTGGAAACCTCCTTTAGGAAGAATTTTCCCCAGCACAACTCTATATAATCTCATTAATTTCCCCCCTTTTTTTGGGTACAAAATCCGGACAAAATAATTCCACTAATATGGAGGTATGTTTGACACATTAGGTTTTCCACCCCTTTTGTGGTATGTCTGTGCAATTATATGAAATTGGCATAAAGACATTTCATTGATATCAAGGAAACTGTTCTCAAATTGCTTTGGGGATGCAATAAAGCATAACAAAATGTTGCTATACTCTTTAAAAGAATACATGAGCGAATGTGAATTAAAGAGGAATTGATCATAAACAACTCTGATCTCAAGATCTATTTTATATTTTCATCTCATTTTGCAATAATATGGGGTTATACAAGCTGATCAAATGCCAGTGTCTCTAATCAAGCTTTTTTTGGCCATGATAAGTTAACACTTAACTCAGATTTGTAATTTGGCTGTTGTTGGAAACTGAGATGTACAAAGGAGCTGTTACTGAAAATAGAAAATAAGTAAAACAGAGACAATACAGAAAGGAGAGATTTGATAGAAAGTAAAAAGCTTTACTGCAGAAAATGAAAAAATAAAAAGAAAATGTGTGTATTTGTGTGTGTGTGTGTTGCGTATGTGTGTGTGCTTGTGTGTGTGTGTGTATACATATGCAGGCATGTGGGATAATTAGAGAAAGGGAATGCAAATGCATCTATATGGAGCTTGTTTCCTCTTGAGGAAATGAGGAAACTATTGCCAGATAATTGTTACCACCTCTTGTTTTCCAGAGTAACACGCAGCTCACTAACTGGAGAGCTAATCTGGTACTTAAAAATGAGGGTTTCTTGCTTTCTTTGAAGCAGCATAGCATCTCTGGGTGGTAGTCGATTATACAACAAACAGAGATGCCTTTTCTTTACATGCTGGAAGCAGTCATGCCTGTTGCCAAGGAAACATCTTCAGGAAGCAAAGGTCACCTTTGGAAACAATTGGAAGACTTCAAAACCAGATCAATAGAGAAACACCAAGACCTGAACTTCCTAGCAAATTGGCTCCTGTTTTAAATGTCATTTTCCAATAAACACTTATGTGATTACTATGTACTGGGAAGTAGGAAGGCCAAATTGAATGTGTACTAAGTCTAGTCCAGTGTTTGCAAACTCTGCTGTTAAAGGCCTGTGGGTTTTGGTAGAGATGCTTTGAAAGGAGGAAAAAGCAGGATTCACATCTTAGATGACAGACTGATGTTCGGATTTGAAAAGAGAAACCGTATATGGGACTTCAAAGAAAGTTTCCACTCATTAAAAAAATACAGATTCTTTATTCATACAAGCACACTTGATTATACTTTGTCTAAATTAGTGAGATTTTTATTTTACTTTCGAGAATGTTTTGTCATATATTAGGTTTGTGCAGATTTTGTGTTAATAATGTACAATTGTGTTCATTAATTCATTCTTTTATCAAATATTTATGACTTCCTACTATGAGCCAGATACTACTCTGGAGATGAGAAGGGAATAGAACATAGTCCCTACATTTAAGGTCTGGAGGACTCAATCTGAGGAAGACGGTAGCTACAGATACAAACAATGGCATTACTTGTAGAGGAAGCACAGCAGGATGCTTGTAATTCTTCCTGGGGAGGTGAGGAAAGGCTTTTGGGGAGAGAAAATGCTTGATCTTAGCTTTGAAGGATAGATAAACATTGAGCAGAGAGTCCAGGGCTGGAAAGACATTCTAAGACAGAGACAACAGCAAATGCAACGTGTAGAAATGTGAAGAGCAGATTTCATTGGTGTTCCGTTGATTGGAGATCAGGATGTATTTGAGAGTGTGTTTGGAGATGAGGTTGGAGAAAGAAAGTGGACCTGGATTATAGAAGTCCTTATATAGTATGAAAAAAGTTTATGCCTTACTGTTTTCCAGATAGATATAATCCTATTAGATATAGCTAATAGGATTATTTAATGCTATAATAAATAGAGCTTTAACTAGTCTGGTATTTTTCCCTCTTTTCTCCTTTTACAATTGAGAATTATTTACAAACACCTATGTGCTTTCAGATGGCTTAAGGAATTGAAATTTCTGTGACTGTTTATTATCTGAAAGCAAGAATTGTGAAATCTAGAGATAAACTGTCTTGCTATTAAAATTCACAGTAACATTTCATTTATTGAAATACAAGTAATAGAATTTTATAATAGGAGTTAGCATGACCTCCACTTTTCAAAGTAACTAGTAGAATTAAGTTGTCAGTAGCAATCATTTCTTGAAATCACATACCTTTATTTTTGCCAGAAAATTCAAAAGCGACAAATGCAGATAGCTCTGCTGACTACTAATGTGTTGTATTCCACACTGAAATGCACCTTGTTAACTCTTTCTTTATGAGGGACAAGAATGAAACTTTGCGTATAAGAAATTGTGGAGGGTAAGTATGTTCGAGAGCTAAAGCTTTTTGGCATCATTTAGGTTTGCCACCTGTTCTAGCCTGCATTTGCTGAATAAATTAGATGCTCTGGGGAGAGTGTATGTGGCTGATTGGTCTGCCTTGTTACCAAGGCAACCATTTTTCTCTCTGCTCTATGACTCTGAAAGGGTTTATAACCCATTAGTGCTCCTCTGGGCAGGAACATGAGAAATTTTCTTTTTTTTTTCTTTTTTTTAAAAAAAAATTCCTTGTCAAGATGATGGGATTAGTGGAATTCAACAGATACTCTTACCATATTGTTTATTTAGACAGTACATTTTCCAAATGTTTGAAAAACTGAGGTTCAAACCTTGAAGGCACATAAATAACAGCTAAGTGAGGGGAATGCTAATGATAGCTAATAAAAAAATGGAAAACATTTTCAATCTCAAGTGGAGTTTGTCTAAGGCAATAAATGTAAAAATACAGATTCTCTGAATTCAGTCCAAAAGGCAGTGAATGAAAGGCTATTTTCCCGAATTATTCCAGCTATTATTTCTATCAGGGTTTTCTCACTCTGCAGAGACAACGGCACATGAAAGGGCGTCAATTTAGCAAAGGCTTTGTCAGATCCATCAAAGCATAAATTCAGGGGCTAAGTGATCATTTTCTGAATGCCAAAGGGCTAAGGGGACTGATGCTGACGGCTGACTGCGCACTATGGTAACGGCATCGGAAACCAACACAGATTTTTATCCACAAGTGACATTTAGACCTCAGCACAGTTTTCTTCTATTTTGCAATCTATGTCTTTCCTCTACTCCTTTGTGTGCTGTTCTTTTGTATCCGAAATCTTCATTTAAAAAAATTGGTAAACCTCCCAAACAGATACATTTCTCCAGCACCTACCTTGTACCAGGAATTTGATGTTTTCCCACTTGCTTTCCTCCTCCTGTCAACTCAAGGAGGTGGGTATCATTCATCCTATGTTACAGTTGAATAGACTGAGCCTCAAGTGGATTACATAACTTGCTAAAAGTAGTGGGGTGGGTATTCATATTGAGTTCCAACTCATTCTAAATCCATGCTTTTCCACTGTGCTGTAGTGTCTCTACATACAGTTCTGGAGTAATACTAACAATGTCCTTTCTGAGCATTGAAAGACTGTGGAGAAAAAATACATATGGAATATTAAAACATTCCAATTAAACCTCTTGGAGGGCTTCTTTTTCTATTACTTTGCATTTCTTCACAAGTAAAATGCAATTCCAGGTTCCACTTAATTCACTATAGTGCTGGAGCTTTTGTACATATTTATTAAGAGAAATAGCTTCATCATACATGGCAATTCTTTTGACACTTTTTTTTTTTTTTTTCGGTACGCGGGCCTCTCACTGTTGTGGCCTCTCCCGTTGCGGAGCACAGGCTCCGGACGCGCAGGCTCAGCGTCCATGGCTCACGGGCCCAGCCGCTCCGCGGCATGTGGGATCTTCCCGGACCGGGGCACGAACCCGTGTCCCCTGCATCGGCAGGTTGACTCTCAACCACTGCGCCACCAAGGAAGCTCCCTTTCACACTTTTTAAAATTGTCTTTCTATAAATACTAGAGAAACTGATTAAAATGGAACTTTAAATGCCTATCCGGTAACTATTTTACTTGTTCTTTTCAATTGAAGAACACTAGGATCTCTGTAAGAGATTAGGCTCATGTTTTGATTATGGACAAATCTTAATGCAATTAGATTCACTCTAATTTCTCATTGTCTACAGATTTTGATTCTGTATTCTGATATTTCAAAGCCGGAGCTGATATTTTCAAATAATAGTTCTTTGACAGGTACCAGAACATTTTAAGGTATGACCACACCATGAACAGGCAATGTTTAAAAGGTACAGTTCTTAGTGTTCAATAAAACAGCGCAAATGTTTTCCTTGGTGTATAGGCAAAGGGATGGTTCTTTGTTAAGCATATTGTGATTGACCCCTGCTAAGGTTAAAGATTAACAAACACTTTACTAGAGGATCAAAAACATGCAGGAAGAGCAAAGTTATTACTCTCCTAGAATATGGGGATTTGGCAAAGAAGAAAATGCATACTTTAATTTGTTGCAAGCAAATTGGATTTGCTTTTTTCCTTCCTATTTCCAGCATCGATTTCATGTTTGAAAATTTTTCCAAGAATAAGGTAATTATTTACAATCTGAAAAAGAATTTTGTATAAAAGTATTATTTGCATTTTCAGAAATACCTTTATTTAAATATATTGGCTTCTGTCATTTTCTTGCAGTTATCTAGACTGAATTAAAATACTACTTTTGTGCTCCAAATAGCATGCTAATGCCCTAGTTCATTCAACATGCTTTCAGCAACCATTTGTGGTCTTCTCCATGGTCGGTACTCTGTTAAGTGTTGGGCACCCAGAGGTGAACCCACTGTTCCTCTCCTGTTGAGCTAAACTTTGTGGGACACATTGACAAGACATCAATGATCCCAGTAGGGTAAATGCTGTTGTAGAGTAATGAACTTGTAGATCAAGAAACATATTGGAAAGGGTTTCCAAGTAGATTCTTTCAGCGACTACTCATTCCTCATCCTGAATCCTTCTCAGTGTATTATACGGGTGACCACTGTCTCTACCACACACTCTCCAGTTTTTGCCCAAATCTCTGATGCATCACAGAGTGGATATTTGCAGTTATAATTTTGGTTTATCTCAATTCTGGTGCTCCCTTCTGCCTGTGCTACATACATCAATTTAAACAATGATTCTTTTGGAATGATTTACTTTGTTATGAATGTATGGCTACTTCTCTCACTGAGATAATCCTGCCCTAATGCTCCCAACATTACATTTTAATAACTTACCTGCTGGAAAGCAAACTTTTAAACTGTTGACCTATCCATCAACTCCAAGTGGCGAGGTGTGTAGGAAACATTTCTTCCTGAGGGATCCTGTTGAAGGGAGTGATTGTACTAGATCCCTCTAAGACCCTGCCCTTAATCAGATGCTTCTCCGCACTGGTGCCTGCCCATCTCTGTCGAGTATTTTTGTAAGATGTACAATCAAGTTGCATGATGCCAACCAGAGGCCACACCACCAACCAGAAGAGCAGCTAGCTTCAGTCACAAAAGTCAGCAAGCACCTGCCACCCCGACTGGAAATCAACATTTCTGGGGTTCAGATTTATTTCGATGCTGTTTTAAATCTAAATTTTAAGCACACTTCTTTTTTTGTACAGAAGAATCATATTGAACACATTGTTCTCCAACTTGCTTTGTTCTCAGATAATTTGGAAATATTTTGATGTACTCAAGTCAAAAAGGAAATTTAGTAACAGATTCTGGGCAGTCCAAACCAAACCTCCAGAAGGAAGGAAACAATGGCTGTTTGGGGAGATCAGAAGCAGCAGTTCAAGGGGCCATTGCTATGACGTAACTCAACTCACACTGCTGATTGTCTCTGCTTGTCCCTGTTCTACTTCACAAATTCCTAAAGAGGAGAATTTGGGTCTAGCTTGAGTCACTTGTCTGTATGCTGGACTCAATCAACCATGGCCAAAGAGACTGGTAGAAGTGACCACTGAGAGAATGATTACAAGTGTTCCAGCCCCAGCAGCTTGTGTTCTGCAATTAACCTTGTCCTTTTCCTCATTTCCTTGAAAGGACCTGGTATCCAAATAAAAGGGGCTTGCCAGTACTGACTGTCAATTTATTGTCTCAGGTCTGAATTACTAGCTAAGATCTCTTTTCTTAACTGTATTTCTCCTTTGTAAACTATACTGACCACAAATTAACCTCTCTTATTTATGGCTTTCTCTTTCTTTTTCCTTATGGGCAATATAGTTTTGCAGGAACATTCTTAACTTCACTGATCTTGATTTTTTCTTGAAATTGATTCTGGTTCTTTACCTGATTATGTCATCTCAGACTTCCAGAATAATAACTCTCTGGATACTGAATTGTCTCCTGCTTAGGGCATTTCTAGTTAATTTTCCAGTGGCTCTGGAGCGGATCCTTGATAAGTTGAATCTTGAAAGTAAAGGGCATGAAAAAATATTTATGGAGGGATGAGGAAGTACAGTACTTTAAAAGGACATTAAGGATACAGTATATGTGTGGACATAAGGATAGCTGAGTCTGAAGAGGTAAGAAAAGTCATAACAAATTTGAAGTCAGTGATAGTCCCGTGAAGAACTTAAATAGGGGAATGACATGATTAGATATGTATATCGAGAGAAACTTAGCTTGGTGTAAGACCTGGGGGCCATTTAAGAGTTATTAGAATAACTAAGGAAAATACAAAGAGAGTCTAAAGCAAGGTAGTGGTAGTGCAGGTAGAAAGTGGAAAACAAGTGAGATGTTTAGGAGGTAGAATTCATAGGACTTTATAGAGTAGTGAGGGAAAATAAGTTGTTGACTCTGAAGGCTCTGGTATTTAAAGAGGTTGAGGAGAGTGTCACTCATCAAAAACAAAATACAGAAATATGTGTGACTGAAGAGTGTGCGTGTGTGTGTGTAGGGGTAATACATTTACTTTGGCTTAGGAGTCTGGGCCATTTAATCGGAAATTTCCAAGGAGCAGATGTGTATGTGGGGCAGGAGCTCAGAAAAAAAGATCTGGGTTTGGGTCCAAAATAATTAGTGGACAAATCTAATGAGGAGTAGATGAGACTGAATGTGAAGTAGATTATTCAGGAAGAGTGCAAAAAGAAATTAAAAGAGGGTTAAGGAGAGAACTCTAAAGAATAATTATTTTCACAGGATGAGAACAAAAGAGGAGCCAGCAAAGAGTTTAAAAAGAAATTCACAGAGACTGGAGTTTACTTTTAACCACGCGGGAGAGAGTGATGTATTAAAATTTAAGGAGGAAAATAATTCTGGAAAGGAGTGTATGATTAACAGTATTAAAAATTACAGGGAGGCCCAGTAGAATAAGGCATAATTCATGTAGATGCAGGTGATTACTAAACGGTGCTTCTGAGCACTTCACTCTCGGAAAGTACTGAAGTATTTAGATTCTCCCCAAGAATGTATGTGACCCCTTGGTCAAGGCTGGCAGCCTTTGCTTTCCTATGAAATTTGTGACCCTACAATCTGAGTGCTGGGTTCTAAACAAAATGGCATGTGGGATTCCTAACCTCTTTTCTGTTCCTGATCTCTGAAAACCACAAACCTGTAAAGGCTATTAATTGAAGAGTTACAAAAAATAGGAAACAAGTCGTTTATTTTTAATGATAAAATATCATTAATGCTGTTTCAGAAAATATGGAAATATTAAACAAAGGAAGAAAATATAAAAGTGTGTATTGGAGGACATAAAGTATGCCAAGATGAAATGTCCTGTCCAATGATAATTATTGCTAATTATTTCTTCTATATTCTTAAACATTTGATTTTCTACTCTCTGGAGTTTCTTCTGTGTATATACATTTTTTAAATTAAAAAAAAATTACTATTCATACTATTCCTTATCAGTATTTTAACTTGGCTGTAAAAATGTTATTTACATCGTTCTTCAAACACAAGAGCCCAAGATTTCCATCATGCATTTTAATGGTCACCTGGATTTTGTTGGTCCTCCTGTGATTTATATAACTAATTTCTTCTTTATCGGCATTGAGCTATTTCCAATTTTTAATATCATATAGAACATCAGGATGGGTACATTTCTACAAGTATCTTTACACATTTGCCCACTGCTTCCTTTGTATACAGTCTCAGAAATGGAATTTCTGCTCAAAGGTAGGAATATTAACATTTTGATGGTTGTTGCCAAACTCCTGCTGATAGCTTAGGAGGGTATTACTTTTTCTCCTGTACAGTTGCCAACAGCAGATTTAATAAATTTTTTAAAAAATGTTTGCTATTTTGATAAGCTATCAGCGTCTTAACCATTCATTGCCTGGCTTCCCAGGTCTTGATCCATATGGAGGACTCTTGTGCTACAGCTGCCCATGTCTGCTGTTACAATAATGACAACTTCACAACTCCATCATCTTTCTAAAGGGAAATTTCTTATATTAAAAAATATATATATATTTGGCTCTTAGGTTTCAGTAGCAGCCGCTCGTTGACAGTTGTTGGATGGACCTCCTTCTTTAAGTGATACATCTACTGCTAGAATTCTTTGCTAGCATCTCTTAGAGGATGTGAAGTTTCCTAAAATTTTATTTTCTCTTTCATTCCTGCCCAAGTCTACTTTTCCAAAAATCTACTCTTCCTCTTCAAATATACCAACAACGTTTACCTTTACATTGGCCTTTTATCTTCAACTGGTAAATAATTCACATTTTGCTAGACCAAACAGAAAATAGATTCCTCAACCTGGACAACCAAAGCAGAAGTCCCTTCCCAAATGATGGTGATAATAGTGCAAATCAATTCAAAGGCAGATTTCTTGGACAAGGCATGGGACGAGATTTTGTAGCTTAACTTCCAGCCTCCAGAAATTAACTTGCACATGGGACTTTATTCCTTTTTGAATTGCTCTGACCAGCATTTTATTGAGAGAACTCATACAATACAGGCAAGTTTTCTGTCCCATCTTTGGCGTCTGGTGAGAGACTTCTGTGACATAAAATGGAACTCTGTAACATTGACTGGAATCACTCAGGGGTAAATGACATCACAGGAATGGCTGAGGCAATTCCAAGGCTCTCGAGTTTCATGGCCCTTACCTCCTCATTCCACTGGGGCTGTCAGTTGGAAACCTCTAGTCTTACTTCTATATACAAGGTTTAATCATACAGATACGTTCATAATTATTACTCTCTCATTTCTTCACTAGAGTATGAGCTGTTTAAGGTCACAAAATCTTTGTATATCATCTCTGTACTCTCCATACTCCCAAAGGACTTATTCAGGACTCAAGAGATACTGAATGAATTAGCTTTTAACTATGAGTCATGCTTTCAAGGGAGGAATGCAGACATATCAAAGGTATAAAAATTTTCTAAGCTTTTTCTTATTTTATTGCCACTAAGTTTATTCAGTCTACCTTCAATCTCGTATACCTCAAAGCTTTCCCAAACAACAGAGAAGGAATAAAAAGCTAACCTTGGCAGTGATTCCTCAGGGCACAAGTCCATTTTACATCCTAGATATTTGGTGCTACTCAGAATGCATCTGATATCTAGTGATTCAAAGGTGTCATTTTTCCTTTTATCTTGGGAGTGTTCTGCTCTTGGTCATGGCTTCACCATGTCATGATGCTGATGCATTCCTTTGTTTCAAAGTTTTGGTCTCTTTCCTGTTTGGAGGCAACCCTATTCAAGACACTGTTTGATGGAGTGATTTTTGTAATATAATCTGGAGATGTTATGAAACATCATCATTTACATTACATAGAAAGCAAACCCAGTACCTCCTTAAATAGTCTGAGTTTAGAACTATTTTCAAAAGAAGAGGAACAAGATGAGGTCTAGCTTTATGAATACGTTATCACCTTGGAATCAGGTCCATTTGAAGGGATTTATTCACTTTGGGGCCTAGGATTATGAACAGGAAAAAAAGTGCTATGTTACTTTTTCTATTCATGCATCTGATGACACAGCCTCAAGTGGAATATTTATATTTATAATAATTTCTGTGTCTTGTGTAAAATAACAATTGTAGATTGATATCTATTCTCCTTCATCTTGAATTTCTGGAATTCTAGGCAAGAACAGAAGAAAACAACTCATGAAATTTGATTTACAGGAAGCTTATTATTTAGTAAAGATGAGAGAGACAGTAAGATAAATGGAGAAAAATGTCTTTTGGGACAGGATGCAGCATTTTTGAGTGTATGATTTTTGCCTTTGGTTCATGTCAGTGGTTCCCAAACTTGTCTGCGTGTGAGAAATCCCTGAGGTACTTTAATAATCACAACAACAACAATTATAATAAATGACAAATAATCAAGGGCCCATTCCAAATATTCTGATTCAATTTTGAGGTTTGTATTTGGATACTGATATTTTTAAAACCCTTAAGTGATTCTAACTTGCAACCTGGTTGAAAGCCACTGGTATATGTAACAATATCCCACTATATTCTGATATTGTCCTTGAATGTTTTCTTAATAATTCTGTTATGGTTTTCTTAGTTGCCCACAGCATGTGTAACATTGCATCTCTCAAACATCCTTTATGTTTATGTTAAAATAAGAATACTGTGCTTTTTATAGATAAGAAAATTTACTGTTGTTATATATTTTCTCTCAAAATGGGTTTTGAGGGAGAATGACGGCCATTCAAGTATGTGGGGAATGCAGTGATTTCTTTGGCTTCTCTGGTTTTATCACGGCTTTGTAGAAAGGCCTTCAGACACCGTGGAACCCATCACTGATCTGCTAATAAATACATACTGACTTGTTCCACAAGATGCCAACTGAGTGATCTGCTTTCAGTCAGCTAGAAACAACTTTAATCCCTAACTGAGGTGAGCTTCTCCTAACCCGATGTGCTTCAAAGTAAATCGACTCTTATGCTACCCAATCACTATCTGCTTCTTGGCCACCTTTGGCCCCTGGGTCTTCAGGAATGTCACATGACATTTCTGCTCTGTAAAAATGAGGGAGATAGATGACAGGGCTTCTATAAGACACACTTTTAACTGTAGATTCAATGAACTGTGTTCTAAATAAACACTTCAGTGACCCACTGAACACTATTCATACTTAAGAGCAGGAACAATAGTCTTCCTCTCTTCTGTCACTTTTTTTTTTCTGGCACAGCTAATTATAGCAAAACCAAATTGTTATGAAGGGTTGTGGACTCCTAGCATGTGCACATGCATCCAGTAATTTATTAAAAAATATAGAACTGATATCTAATATCTAAGCCCTGCTGCCGGCTGTCATAGGAGTTATACACTTCGATAAGACACAATCATTGGTCTTAATAAATTTACTATCTCTTATCAAGGAGCTAAAGAAGGTAAACAGAAACAACAAAATACAAGGTCACAAGCCTATGAGATTGGTACACTCTAAATCCAAGTATTTGGAGGGAATCTTTTTCACCAGCATGCGACGTGGAGGATACTGAACAAATGAAGAAGCCCCCCAACTCTTCTCTTACCATCCTTTCTTGCCCATTGTAATCACTGTAACCAGGGCATATTTTCAAAAATTATTTTTTTAAATAATTGTAAATTCACATGTGGTTGTAAAAAATAATACAGAGAGATCCCATACACCCTTAACGTACTTTCTTACAATGGTAACTTGCCAAACTTGCAAAATGTACTACAACATCAGAATGAAGGTATTGACATTGATAAAACCCACCACTCTTATTCAGATTTTCCCAGTTTTTCTCTTATTAGTGTGAGTGTGTGCATGTGTATTTAGTTCTATGCAATTTTATTATATGCATAGATATGAATTTGTAGGTTCCTGTACCCACCATCATATTGAAGATACAGAGCAGTTTCATCACCACAATGATCTCTCTCTTCATTCTTTTATAACCACTCACCTATTTCCCATTGCCCACTCCTTCCCTAACCCTAAACCCCAGCAACCGCTAATCTGTTCTCCATTTCTATAATTTTGTCATTTTAAGTTATGTAAATTGAATCATACAATAGTAAATCTTTTGAGATTGGCTTTTTCACTTAGCATAATTTCCTTGAGATTCATCCAAGTTATTCATGAATCAATAGATACCTCTTTTTATTGCTGAGTAGTATTCCATAATATTCCATGGTGTTCCATGGTATTCCATGGTATGGATGGACTGCAATCTGCTTATTCATTCACTCACTGAGGGCCATCTATTCTGTTTTTAGCTTTTGGCTATTGTAAGTAAACCTGCTATGAATGTTCTTGTACAGGTTTTAATTTTTCTAGGATAAAATGCCCAAGAGTGTACTTGTTGAATAGTATGGTAATTGCACAGATGATCTCTTAGAAATACAATTTAATTGAGTCATTTTCCTTTTTTAAATCCTTTCAACATCATCTCACTACTCTTAGCATCAAAAGAGTAGACATCGGCCTACAAAGTCCTGAAAAATCTGGAGTCCACTGTACTTTCTCTTCTCATTTAATGCTTTTTCCTTCCTCTGCCTCTCACCTCCAGACACATGGGCCTTCTTTTAGTTTCTTAAATGTGCCATGTTTTTATCTGACTACAGATGTCCTATAATAGTGATAGAAAACCTTTTATATGAGTAGAATGCCAATGGGATGGTTGGCTTGCAACTGGCTTGGATGAATATGAGTTCTTTTTCCTGATCATCCAGCTCATAATCCCCATGCTCTTCATATCAAACCTAGTCCTCTTGGAAACCTACTATTTTTTTCCATAATAAATCTCATGACACTCATGTTCACAAGGGTAACTTCTTCCCTCAGCTCCACTTATAACATGTCATTGGATAACATGTCCTAACAATTCAACTTTCTATCAAGTCAATATGTATTTTTGACTTAATCTGAGTTAATGGTTAGTTATTTTGATGGAACAATTCTTTTACTTTGGTAGTAAGAGTTAGTATTTTCACAATTTGAAATTTAGTATTGAAATAAGTTAATTTTGTTAATATGGGGATATCTGCTCAATTTGAAATGATGGATTGTTTCTTACAACAAAAATATATGGCTGATTTGATGATCTTTAAAATCAGGACAATGGAATAAAGTCTAAATGAACATAATATTTATTAGCTTTCAGTATGGTCCCTAAATGTGGTCATATTTAACATCACTAAACTAAGCCAATATCAAATTCATTTAAAGGTAAATGAATGAATTATTTTAATTAATGTTTAAAGTGGCTGTGTTCTCTTTTTCTCTGTATCATTTATCATGCCTAATATTTTCTTCACACGCATTTGGACTAACTCCCAAAATAGTTTAATATTGAACAGAATATAAATTAATCATTTAAAACTACATAGTTTGCAAGAATTTTTTTCCTTGAAGTTTTATATCTTAACTTTTTTGTTCTTCATCTTTTATAGTTTACCTCCTATTCTTTCTGATTTCTGCATTAAGAAGAGATTAGAACAAGTAATCACATTCTCTTCATTCCAAGATTTAGGTAAAGGTTCTTTAAGTCATCTGTAAAGTGGGAAACGTTAGACAGTGATATATTTGACTTTTATTTAACACTTGTAAAGTGATATATAATGGAAGAAAAGTTACATTTGAGAATTTACAAAAGAATGTATTATAATGAGATGTTTTTGCCTTGGTAACTATAAATTTTTAAACTATCATTCTTCCATGGTATTCAGATTTTCAATGGAAATAAAACTTCCTGTGGCATCTGAATTATCTTACACAGAATATTTAACTATTATTTCATGATGCATAAACCTTTAAAAAGGTAAATCAGAAACATGATTACCTCTAGCAAAGGACAGTGAGAAAAAGAGAAATTTAACCTGTAAATAATAGATAACTTAATATGCTTCACAGAAAACCTCATTTTCTCTACATTAATATACAGAATCATAATTTCATTTATGTATCTTGCTGAATTTCCAAAGCACTAACACTGGATTATCAGATGAATAGGAATCTATATTTCCATATAATTGATCTGAAGCTTAGTAGTCTTAATGTACACATTGAAATACAAGATTTTTTTTATAACCAACAGAAGTTATCAGTTCTCAATATTTGTCGCCTTTGAAATATTGTTAACTTATTCCCATTTTCCATTCACTTATTTATTCATTCATTAAATTATTCACTGATCTGACAAATATTTATTATGTACCTACCAGGTACCTAACACTGTGCTAGGTACAGAGATGCATTAGTGAGCATAAAGCACATGGGGTTTCAGGCAAAGAGACTGGTAGGGGAAATTGAGACTCAAATATAGTAATAATTGTGTCATTTCAGGCTATTAAAGTCCTCGGAAGGAAAGGCTTCCTGTGAATTAGAGCAAATAACCTGGCTTATGCTGGGGGAGTCCAAGAAATGTTCTTGAGGACTGAAATGTTAGGTTAGATCTGAAAGGTAAATTGGAGCTAAAGGAGAGGTAGGAGGAATGGGTTGTAAGGGGCACACCATGCAAAATCCAAGTAGGAGGCAGTATGTCATATCTAAGACATGGAAGAAGGCAATTGTGTTAAGATAGAATAGAAAGTACTGTAGGTTGGGTGTGGCAGCATACTCAGGGACAAGATCAAGCACTATAAACCATTTCAACACCTCTGTAAAAAAGAGCCATGTTTCCTATTGCAAGTTAGCATCAATATTATACATGAGTTCAGGTAGTTAATATCAGAACAAAGGACAACAAATAAACTTTGAAATTTTGGAACATAAAACATAAAATGTAATGTGGAATACCATGTGGAGTAAATGGAATATATTTCACCAAGTTTCCAACTCCATGCTCACGATTATTTTTCATCAATAAAATATTTGGTGATTTGGAAAATAATATTGGATCTCTATATCAGAAATGCTTCTGGCTATAAGACACAGTGGCTTAACCATGGCTTAAACTATATGGATTTATATTACCTACTAATAAATTTAGAAAAAAACATCTATAAATCACCAAGGACACAGGTTCTTCTTATCTTTCTTTTCTACTACACTTAATGTCCTGGTCCCTCATGGTTATGAGGTGTCTGATATTGCTCCAGAAATCAAAAAACTAAAAAAAAAACAAACAACAAAAATGCTATGTTCAAAGCAGGAGCAAAAGGGAAGAGGGAGTACAAGCAATTTATAATTTCATACCTGTCACTTTTATCAGGAAAACAAAACACATTCCCACTTTCCAAAATTGAAAGCAGTCCTCCATTTTTATTTCATTGGCCCCAGTAAAATCATGTTCCCACCCCTACCTGGAAGGAAGTCTATGAAAGTGAGAATTTGGCTTTTTTCAGACTGTAAAAGGAAGATAGTTATGGAGAAAGGAGGTAGAATGCTGCTTGGTTGATTATTCAATCAACTGTGCAAATGCGTAAAGAGATTGGGTTTTTGAGGCTACTTACCTTGGAAATCAAGAACTTTTTTAAACCCAAATTAACTATTTTTATTAATTAAAAAATTAATAAACTATATTTATTAACTAATTTTTAAAACCAAAATAATTTATTTTGGACATAATTATCTACTAAATTTCTGTTTCTCCAACTGAAGCTTTGTGAATATTCTATAATAATGTATTGAATTTGTTTTTATTTTGATGATCACACAGAGAAAAGTAAGGTTGGATTCCATGATCATGTGTTGAATCCCATCGATGGCTGCACTAGAACTGCTTCTCATGTTTTTTGATGCTTGGATCACGTTGTACAACAAAGTGAATCAGCTATAAGTGTATATATATCCCCATATCCCCTCTCTCTCGAGCCTCCCTCTCACTCTCCCTATCCCACCCCTCTAGGTCATCACAAAGCATCAAGCTGATCTCCCTGTGCTATGCAGCAGCTTCCCACTAGCCATCCATTTTACAGCCAAATGCTTTTAAAACCATGCTGTGGCAGTCAGTACAATATTCAAATTTCAAACAGATTAAGTTTCAAGATGATTCATCACATTAGATTAATAACATCGATTTTATTTTATTGGCTTTATCATTTGGTTCCTATTTAATCTGTTTCTATGGCTAAGTCCTCTGAGCATAAGATGTTTATACCTAGTTTTATATTTGTACACATCTATAAGTATAAATGTCAAAGTAACACAAATCAACAGTGGATAGATGGGTTAATATTTTTTTCCTTTAAAAGGGTTCTGGTTAGATTTTAGAAATATTGTATTAAAGAGTTAATCATAGATAACCCTGAAATTACCCTACCATGCCTCTATGCCGAGGAAAACTAGATATGTCTATTTCTGACCTACCCTACCTTTGTTATTCTACATTCTTAAGAAGTAATTGCCGACATATATTCACTACCAAATGTAAAACAGATATCTAGAGGGAAGCAGCCGCATAGCACAGGGAGATCAGCTCCATGCTTTGTGACCACCTAGAGGGGTGGGATAGGGAGGGTGGGAGGGAGATGCAAGAGGGAAGAGATATGGGGATATGTGTATGTGTATAGCTGATTCACTTTGTTTTACAGCAGAAACTAACACAATATTGTAAAGCAGTTATACTCCAATAAAGATGTTAAAAAAAAAGAAACAGTCGATACACTCTTCCTTTGTGTTTTTACATTTGTCCCATGAATTTCATACTCTGATCCAAGGAACAGATGATCCAAATGCATCAGAATATCTCTGGGTAGTGTCTACTGTAGTCCTTCATTAACTGTGCACAGTGAATATTTGCCTAGAATTTTTAAGCTGGTAGTATTTAATTTACTGAGGAAAATTAGGAGTGTTAATGCAGAGAAAACTTGTAAAGAAACTTGATAAAGAAGCTCTAATCAAAATAGAATGAACCAGCTCAAACAGAACCTTTGTGCTCACAGTAGGTGATGGCTCATTTTCATGGAACAGTACAGCCAAGAAGAACCTTAGAGGTTATTTACACAGAGTGCATCATGCTGTCTCTGGGACCTCAGGAGGCTAAGGGCCTTACTAAAGCTCTTTCATAGGCCAAGAGAAACATGAGGATTGGGATCCTGGTGTCTTAAAAGAGTATAGGTCTTTATTCTTTGTATCATATACTTTTTTGAAAGTGGAACTGGCTATTTTGGAATGGGAGTGGGGAGTGAAAGCGTATTATTACAAACTGGTTCACTAAGCGCTGGCTTATGCCCTTTTTGCTCAGGTTCTGATTGCTGTATGATTGAATAACTCAACACTGTACTCATAAATTATGGTAAAACTATAAATAGATCAACCTGAAGTATACATTTAGAGAAACTGATACTCTAGTAAGCAACATTTGCAAGCTTTCCAGGAAAAATGCATCCATCCTTTATAATCAAGGAAACAGTATTCACCACCACTACTATTTTAGAGTCTCTCACACAAATCTCTAAGGTTAATTCCACAAAATATTTTATCAGGAAATATTCAAATAAAAAAATTAGTACACACAACATGCTGATAAGGTTAAGTTCTTGATAAAAAGATGACAGCGTACATTATAAATAATTATGTAAAAAATGGAGACTCTTGAGAAGTTTGAATGTTTCATATGCAAGTCACAGTTCTGCAGAAGAATAAAAAAGGAACTGGAACATAATTAAATAATTCAATTCAAGACTTTGGAAAAGAAATCAATTTTATTTTGAGCAAATCTTTCTTGAAAGAGGCCTTTTGAGTAAGCTGATGTATCTTGACAATCATTTGTAGTGGTCGTGTTTAGGTTGGGGGGCGTATGCATTCTCATCCACTGCTATAAAATGGCGAATTAGGAAATACATTGATCACGACCTAAATAAACATCACAGGGAAAATATCTGCAATTGGAAATTAGACTTCCCCTTTAAAACTCGAGATCTGCAAAATGACTCCTTAACACTGATGGCGGTGGGAGCTGAGCTGCTTTCCTGTTTCTGGAGCAATCTGTATGTGTACCTGTCGGCCATATTTTCTTTTTTAGCTACTGTTGCTAGGGCAACCACCTCCTTTGTACAAGCTAGGGATAGCTGCTGCTTTTTGGAAATGGACTCTGGGCTGGTAGCCAGATTTTCAATTCTCATATTCAGGACTTAACTTTAGCTTACGTAACTCTTTCACTGGCCTGAGAAAATATTGAGTGCAAAAGCTTTTTAATTTTTTATCCCTTAAAGGAAGCGGAACTAGTACATGACTGAAATCTAGAAATACACTTTTGCCTGGACGTATGCTGTGTTGACAAGGAGAGTAAAGAAGGATGCTTTTAAAAAAAATCAAGGGCAGACAAACGTTACCTATGTTTTTCAGAACACCAGTGTTCACAAGGTTATGACTTAAGTCCAGTTTACAGTTCTCTGATTCTAATCCAATGCAGAGGAAAAAAAATCAGTTCATGCTAATAAGAGGCAGTGGAGTTTTAGTATATCCCTTACTATTTTCTTCTGAAATGCAAAATGCACCGTTGTTACAAAAGAAAAAAATAAAAGCTTCCTAATCCAGTCTCCTTATAACCATTTGAACAAACCATGTTCCTTAATCGTTTGAGCTTCTCCTATTCTTAGTTCCTTTATTCCTAAGTCTCACTAGACTTCAAGATTTGAGAAGGGACTTCACAGATCTTCTGGTCTAACTTCTGGCTCTACTATTCACCATCTTGAGACACTGTTCATTACATTTTTGAGCTCTTAATTATTAAGAATTTTTCTTATTTTGATGAAGTTTGAGTTTATATCCATCTCTGCTTTGAAGTCATACAGAAAAAAATCTAGACCTTTGTCCATATTACAGCTCTTTAGAAAAACTAAAGATAGCTAATATGCCTCCCCAAGCCACGGAGGTGTGCCTTCAGAAGATCTGCTGGAAAAGTGGACCTGATTGACAGCCTCCAGTGGCTGCCCCTTTGGATCCACTGGGGCACTGGCATGAGGACATCCTATCTCTAGTCTGCTCCCACTCAGGTAATGAACACAGCTGCAATACTAGAATGACACTGTTCTGGCCCTTTAGAAGCCAAGTTTGCCTTAGGGACTTTCCATAGATCTGGCCAAGACTTTTTCAGAAGTGAACTGTGTTCTGAGGCTCTTCCTATACAATCCTCCCTTTCTTCTTTCCTTCACGTGTGTCAGTGCTACGTCAGTCTTAAGACTCTTCCTACCCACTCCCACTCTCTTTCCTCTAACCTTCATGGACATTTTCCAATAAATGTCTTTTATATCCAGTCCCATTTGACACCTGCTTCTTGGGGGACTCAAACTGACATACTAAGAGTTTCCTTTTTCAGGATAAATATTCTCAGTTTATCAGCCTTTTTAATACATATGTACAGCTTTGTAGATTTTTCCTTCTAGATGCATTCTAGTTTCACAATGAGGCACCCATGTAGAACAAACAACTCCCAGGACTGTCTGAAGAATGCAGATAAAACTGTACTTATTCTTACTTCTTATATTCTGAACAAATATTTTAATTAATGCATTTCAGGATGACATTAACATTTTGGGCAGCTATATCACTCTGTTGATTCATAATGAGCTTGCAGAAAATCAAATGAACAGTTTGGATTCAGTTAAATAAAATTCAAGGGTACTTTAGCTAGTCCATTCAAACTCTTTGGGATTTGAATCCACTAAGAATTTTTCACATCCACTTTTTTGTAATAAAGTTCCAACTTCCCTTTAATTGCCACAGGCAATTAAAAAGCTAGACATAGGTATTTACATCTGTTTTCAGTTTGTTGTACTTGATAAATTCAGGCCATCTTACCATTCATTATATTAGCTATTCCTTGTATCTCCCACCACCTTGAAATTCCATAAGCATGACAGCAATATTCAAATCAAAAATATTGATCAAAATGCACAGCCACAACTGAGGAGAATCTAAAGAAATCTCTCTTTATATTAAATCAATCATTACCTTTGGACAGGGTCATTAATTCAATTACATGCTTGCCCAGTGATATTGCCATTCATAGCATGTATCTCCATTTTTCCATGAGGATATCATCAGAAATTTTCAAATGTATTAAATAAATATAGATAAAGCTCACCTGAATGTGTTTTCTTGGTTTACAGATAAACTATATCTATCATATGATGTGTTTTGAATCCATGTGGGTGCTCAGTATTTATTAATCCCTTCCTCTCCTTAGAGCATAAAATCCATATTTGAAGGTGTTCTAGAAATGTAAAAGGGATAGGGGTATTTTTTGAGTATGTCTAACTAGTATCACAGAGTTTACCTTGGTACTATTAGCCATGTAAAGAGGTTAATAATATTTCAAGTTATTATATATAATAAATGTAATTGTAAGTTCTCCTCCTCTTGCTACACTGTTCAAAATTAGGTTCTTTTAAGAAGAACAAAGAAAATTTTAGTAAGCATGATTAAGAAATATGAGATTACAAAGGCTCACTTACGTAGAATTTCTAAAATTTTTTGTTGTTTCTCATTTATCATTGTTAAAAGAATTTGGAGATTTGTAACACAAAATTATTTAATTCTGAGCAATATCGTGTCTCCCATTGATAATCACACAGAATATGGACTTGGGTTTTCCCGCCTTTTATTAATACAAAGCATTTGTGAATTTTATGTCTGTTCACATGAATACAGTTTTCCAAGCAGAATATTTAAAAAGAGAATTAAATTGACAGCAATGCATTTATTCTAAAACTATAATGAAAAAGTACATGCTTGGCAAAATATAGTGCATCCATTTTGTATGAGGTTTATGCACGTACACATGGCAAATACATGTGTCTAAACTCAACTCTTTCATATGTTTTTCCCAGTTTTCTATGGTAAGAGGGCAAAGTTTTGATTTGTTTTGTTTTGTTCTGTTTTTATGATGAGAAGGCAAGTTACTGTTTCATGTCCTGTTCAGAGAGTAGCACCAGTTTTAGAAGAGATAGTTTTTAACTTCTGCTTGAAGTTGTATGTCAAGAGATAGTTTATTCCCTCTTGAAAAACATAAGTTGTGTCAAATTTTGTTTTCATATACTAAACTGGAATTTCCTTCTTACAACTTGCTCAGAGATTACATATATATCTTTAATCTGTAGGCTATACAGCCTATGTCTGTTTTTCTTTCTTATAACAACTGTTTAAAATTTGAAGACAGAATGTACTTTCTTCTCCAGAAATGGTTTTCTAAATCCTTCATAATCTTGGACACTTTTTGGATATTGTCAGATTAACAACATTTTTCCTAAAATATATTGCCCCCAAGTAAGAACAGTCTTCCAGATGTGGTCTCATGAAACCAGGCATATGGGATTGATTTTACATTACCAAACAATAATTTTCATTTAATACACAGTTACTAGCAAACTACCATAGGATCTTTGTAACTTCAACCAAATGCCATTTTTAATCTCGATCTTATTAGGAGGATGCAGGGTTATAGAATCATAGAATTTGAAAAGACTGTCAAGAACAGTTAACGCAACCACGTCATTCTTTTACCTAGGATTCTTCACTGTCTCCCTGACATTTTCAGTAGAGCCCAAGCTCTTAAAGGTACAACCAGCCTTGTCTACTTTTGTCTCCTCCTTACTCATCTTTTCTTTTTCAGTAATATGTTGTATATTTCATAAACAGATTATTTTCAGGGGCTTTTTTCTTATGCTATTCTCTTTGCCTAGACTGCTCTTTCTAACATGGTTTCTCAACCATTACATAGCCTTTAAGAATCTTCAGAGATATTAATTCATCAAGGAAGATTTTAATCTTTTCAAAGCCCTAGGGCTGGATTAGATCCTCCTTCTCTTGTACCCATAATCTTTCAAATAACTCTGTCACTACAGTTAGCACATTGTATCATGATTTCTGATGTATTTGTCTATCTAGAATACTGAGTTTCTTGACTAGTAATATTTATCTTTTCATTAATAGTATTTAGTAAAACATCAGGAACATAGCATAAGTGAAATAAATGTTTACTAAGGAGAAAATGAATTTTATAAATTAGGAAATTAAGTTCCAGAGCAATTAATTGGGTTGTCTAAGGACACAGAGCTGAATTTTGATAATTAAGACATAGAAATGAAATTCAATATAGCTTAATTAGTTTAATTAGTGAAAATTTAGTTTTTGCATCTTAAACAGAAGAAACCCATGCAGATGTATATCTTATATCATATCTCTAGAAAGGCAACATACTTTTGTAGAAAGCAGGGTGTTAGCCAAATGTTTATGTATTAGGACTTTTCATGGAGAGCGTAGTCTCAGAGAGACAGAAGAGAGAGAAAAGGGGAATGAGACAGGAAATGCAGAGAGCAAAGATGAGGGGGTGTTTACTGAGCTAGCCATTGTTTGGCATCAGGACAGTGATGTTTGATTTGGCAGAACTCTTGTTGAAGAGATGGCATGATCAACTGGGTATCATGACAGTCCTTCTGGAGGAAGAGAGGGAGATAATTTGTCTGCTGTGTTTTTCTCCCACTGGTCTAAGTTTAGTTGCATGGGGACTGTTTCTTTATGCTTCCGGACTAAATATGTACGATTGTCAACTTGTTCCTAGGATATTTTAAACGTCAGAGAGAACTTGTTTAATGTGCTTCAATTTCACTATTTTTACATGAAAAATGCCTCAAAACAGTTTTGTGTAGGTCGGATTTGTCTTATTAGATTTTGACCTATGAGGTTAACTCCTTGCTAAAGGTGAGACTGGTATTCTGACTCTTTTTCCCCAAACATTTTGGGCACTAGAGTTGAGGAAAGGAAGTAATGTGTATCTGAAAAATAGAAAAATGGCAATTATGAAATAGAAAAAAATAATTTAACTTAATTTCCTGTATAATAGATACCAAATTGAGTATTTTTGTGGAAGTGTTGTTGTCCATAGAGTTTCCTAAGGAAATTTAGTGGTCATTCTCCTTTGTCATTTTCAGAAGTCCTACACTGTTTTCACGTTCGCAAATTTGATAATTATCATTCACTAATTTCTCTTACTCAAAGAGACAGTATATTAAACAGGTTTTGTAATGGATTGTTGCATTGCCAGAAAAAAAAAAACTCATAAAAAGAATGTTTAGTCTAGTCTTTTTGATTCCCTTTTCAAATCTCCAGATACAAGCATGGTTAAAATTTTGGTATGTGTTCTTTCAGATTTTTATACAATATATGTGCATGAAAACCTGGGAAAATTTCTTCTACATATGCTGCTTTGTAATTGCATGTTAAGCTTTCTTTCTTTCTCTCTTCTTCCCTTCCTTTTTCCTTTCTGCTCTTCCTTCCTTCTTGTAATTACAAGCACTCCTGTGATGAGTATGAGTATTCTGTTTCCATAACTTTGAGTAAATTTGTATGCAATCACTAAAAGTGAAACTGTTAATCCAAAGAGAAGACATGAAATGTGGGTGGGAAGGATAAGTTAAGAGTTTAGGATTAACATATACACACTACTATATACAAAATAGATAATCAACAAGAGCCTACTGTATAGCATCAGGGAACTCTACTCAGTAGTCTGTAATAACCTATATGGGAAAAGAATCTGAAAAGGAATATATATATATATATACATATACTATTTATACATATACATATATATATCTGAATCACTTTTGAATCACTTTGCTGTACACCTGAAACTAATACAACATTGTAAATCAACTATAATATAAAAGAAAATATGCTGTACCAATTGATCCTCTTTAATTAGTTGAGAATTCTTTGTCCCACTTATATTCAACTGGTTAAATATTTTGATCTTTGCCACTCTGATGCATGAAAAATATCTCATTGTTCTACATTTATTTATCATTTAAGGTTTGTCATCTTACTACTTGTTTAATGGCTAGTTCTGTGAATTGCTTTTTGCAGGTCTTTTCATGTTTATTAGAAAGCCTGTGAATTGTTCATGTTCTTTTCCATTTTTAAAACTAAGACTGTTAATATATTTCTGCTGAATTCAGAAAAATTTCTTCCACTGTTTTATAATTTTGTTTATGGAGTTTTCTAATTTGTTTTATGGGGCTATTTGCTCTTAGAGCATTTAAATTATTAGGTTCTCAAATGAATCAATCTTTTCTCTTAATGGTTTCTGGGTTTCATGTCATTATTAGAAAGGCCTTTTTCATTTTAAAGTTATAAAAGTATTCTTTTTGTTTTTACACTTACGTCTTCAGTTTATCTGGATTTTATTTTTGAGCATAGCAAGAGATTATGTAAAACTTTAGAAGATGGTTGCTTTAATTTCTATACACAATACATTAGCTATTCCACTGTTTAACTCACAGATTTTAAATAAAATCTCTATTATATTCTGTAGTTTCATAAGTCTTTTCTCCTGGCTCTGAGCTCTTATCTATTGATCTCAACATATTTTGTGTCATTATCATATGATTTTATTATTGTGACTTCATAGTATATTCATTCATTTACTCAGTTCTTTACATGTATTAAGCACTGTGTGAGGATCTGGAAATGTAGCATAGAGCAAGAAAGATAAGGCCCTTGCTTGTATGGAACTTAGTTAAGAAGATGGATGTAACAAGCAAATAAAGGAAAAATGTACTACAAATTGTGCTAAATTCTATAAAGCTAATAAGATGGAGTGTCACAAGGCTGCTTTAGACAGAGTGCTTCTTGAAAAGGTCAGCTGATTAGCAACCTTAATTCCATCTGCAATCTTAATCTCTTTTGTCACATAACTGAACATATCCACAAATTCCAGGAATAAGGATATTGACCTCTTTGAGGGGTTATTATTTTGTTACCCACAGGAGAAGAGGAGATTGCAGCTCTGAAGGAATGTGTAGTACTGGATGAAAATGCAGGATATGGAAAAATACAGACTTGTTTACCATGGTAAAGAATTCAGATTTAAACAAGAACCAGCCATGGGAGTATTTGAAGAGGCACCTTCCATGATTTGATGTAGGTTTTAAACAACCTTTTTAAAAATCAGTGTTTTATTGCTAATGCCAATGATTTACTATTGGAGGTGAACTTCAGAACAAGAAAGATAAAAATATTTCTAGAAAATATAGCAGCAATTTTGATTGAACCCACACTGAATTTATATAAATATTTGACAAATGGTATTTTCATAATATTGGGTGTTTCACTGTACAAAAATCTATCCTTTCATTTATTAAAAATTCTTTTGCTTTATTTATTTATTTTTTTGCCTTTTGTCTTGGAACTGTGTATTTCATGTTAGGTCTAACCTTAGATTTTACATAGAGTTTAAAAATATTTTAATATGACATAATTGATAATTGTTACCTAAATTAAGTGCTATTGATTTTGCATTTACTTTTTAAAAATCTGGCAACCTAGTAAAACCTTATTCTAATATTTTTCACTTAATACATTTTGGCCTTGTAGTTAGATGATTTTCATATAATATTTATTCTTTCCTTTCAAAATTTATACAGCTAACATCTTTCTTAACAAATTGCACTGACAAGGGCTTATTGAACATCAATTAATAATAGAAATGATAAGTGTAAGTGTTGATTAGTAATGAATGCTTAATTTTGTTAAATGCATTATTTTAGCGTTCTCCATTAATGTGTAACACAATAAATTACATCACTAGATTTCTCAATATTGTACTACTCTTATCTTTCTGGAACAAATGAACACTATTCTTGGTAAAGTATTATTTTACTTCTGTTGGATTTTATGAACTAATACCTTTAAGATATTAATAAATCATGTATATGTATGTGATATTGATGTATCATAGTTTTTATGCCATCTTTGTTCATTGAACATTAGAGTTATAACAGCTTCATAAAAAATGTTTGAAGGATCTCATGTTTTCTATGCTCTGGAGTAAAATAAAAACTTGACCCTTTGCCCAAACCTACCTATAAAGTTATGAGTCAGGTGCTTTTCTTATTGGTTTTTGTAGGCTTTCTCAATAGTATTTTGTTAGGTGATGCTAGTTATTTATTTTTTCCAATAATATATTTGTATTTATAAATTTATTGGTATAATGTTATACTTTATTCCTCTACAACATTTTAACCCTCTTTGTCTCTATGATTACTTTTTTCTAATTTATATATTTTTTTCTCATCTATATATTCTTGGGAATGGTTGCAAGAAGGTTGCTATTTTCTTAGTATTTTTAAAAATCAGATTTTTAAATCTATTATACTTAATTAAAAAATATATATATTTTTTTACTGTTCCTGCCATTTAACATTTCTGGGGAGATTGACTACAGAAAACATGTAGTGGGATAGGTTTTTCATAGAATGAGAGACTCACACTCTATTCAAGAAGAAGGTAATTCATTTTCAGTTCATTTTTGTGTATGGTGTTAGGGAGTGTTCTAATTTCATTCTTTTATATGTAACTGTGCAGTTTACAGCACCACTTATTGAACAGGCTGTCTTTTCTCCATTGTATATTCTTTCATCCTTTATCAAAAATAAGGTGACCATATGCGCATGGGTTTATCTCTGGGCTTTCTATCCTGTTCCATTGATCTATGTTTCTGTTTTTGTACCATACTGTCTTGATAGCTTTGTAGCTTTGTAGTATAGTCTGAAGTCAGGGAGCCTGATTCCTCCAGCTCCATTTTTCTTACACAAGATTGCTTTGGCTATTCAGGGTCTTTTGTGTTTTCATACAAATTGTGAAATTTTTTCTTCTAGTTCTGTGAAAAATGCCAGTGGTAGTTTGATAGGGATTGCTTTGAATCTGTAGATTGCTTTGGGTAGTATAGTCATTTTCACAATGTTGATTCTTCCAATCCAAGAACATGGTATAACTCTCCATCTATTTGTATCATCTTTAATTTCTTTCATCAGTGTCTTATAATTTTCTGCATACAGGTCTTTTGTCTCCTTATGTAAATTGATAGAGCCACTATGGAGAACAGTATGGAGGTTCCTTAAAAAACTAAAAATAGAACTACCATATGACCCAGCAATTTCACTACTGCGCATATACCCAGAGAAAACCATAATTCAAAAAGAGTCATGTACAATCTTCATTGCAGCTCTATTTACAATAGCCAGGACATGGAAGCAACCTAAGTGTCCATCGACAGATGAATGGATAAAGAAGATGTGGCACAGGGCTTCCCTGGTGGCACAGTGGTTGAGAGTCTGCCTGCCGATGCAGGGGACACAGGTTCATGCCCCGGTCCGGGGAGATCTCACATGCCGCGGAGCAGCTGGGCCCATGAGCCATGGCCGCTGAGCCTGCGTGTCCAGAGCCTGTGCTCCGCAATGGGAGAGGCCACAACAGTGAGAGGCCTGCATACCACAAAAAAAAAAAAAAAAAAAAAGAAGATGTGGCACATATATATAATGGAATATTACTCAGCCATAAAAGGAAATGAAATTGAGTTATTTGTAGTGAGGTGGATGGACCTAGAGTCTGTCATACAAAGTGAAGTAAGTCAGAAAGAGAAAAACAAATACAGTATGCTAGCACATATATATGGAATCTAAAAAAAAAAAAAAGGTCATGAAGAACCTAGGGGCAGGATGGGAATAAAGATGCAGACCTACTAGAGAATGGACTTGAGGACACGGTGGGGGTGGGGGATGGGCAAGCTGGGACAAAGTGAGAGAGTGGCATGGACATATATACACTACCAAACGTAAAACCAATAGCTAGTGAGAAGCAGCTGCATAGTACAGGGAGATCAACTCCGTGCTTTGTGACCACCTAGAGGGGTCGTATAGGGAAGGCAGGAGGGAGAGAGATGCAAGAGGGAAGAGATATGGGGATATATGTATATGTATAGCTGATTCATTTGTTATAAAGCAGAAATTAACACACCATTGTAAAACAATTATACTCCAATAAAGATGTTCAAAAAAAATAGAAGAAGGAAATTTCTATATCCATTATGTATTGCTCTGCTTAGACTGAATGTTTTAACATTTCAGCACTTATGGTTTTAAATTCCTTTGATTCCATTTTTGATTTATTTGTGATAGTATCTTGCTCTTGATTTATGGATGCAATGCAATATGTTGTCAGTTTCTACTGTGAATACTAATATTCCCTCTGCTTTTCTATATTAACCTGTTTTCGTTAGAGAAAGTGAATTTATTGTCTTTGTTTGAGCTTCTTCTCAGTATATGAGTCCTCCAATGTCACATTATCCAATAATAGTGCCTATTTTTTGAATTGATAGCATAGATCCCTATATTGTAGCTGGTGTGGACTTCCTCGATAAAGCACTGAGTTAAGAGTCTATGTTGCTCTGTCACCAGGTAGATGGGCTACCTTTTTCTCTCTGTTACAAAATCAATTTGCATTGCTCCAAGGCACATTTTTTAAGCTATATCAGCACTTTAGGTTTTTTGTTTTGTTTTTATTTTCTTCACTATGGAAAAATCAGACACCAATGCCTTGAGAAGCCATTCTTTTCCTGGCTGTGGTAGAGTTGTTAAGGTTCTGTGGTTTGCTTCGTGGTTTCTACTTTCTAAACCCACCAAACTTCCATCTTCTGATGGGATATTAGAAGTATTAGTTTCTAGCCTGAATTTTAGTTGCCAGTGGTAAGAGTGTAGGAAAGGATTTACTGTAAATATTACAGTTTCTGGAGATCTTATGGCTGTGTTTAATCATTTTATCCTGCATGTGCATTGTGGCTGGAAGTTAGCTGGAGAACTATGTATCTTTTCTCCCTCTCCTAACACCAATCAAAGTCTGCTTTGGCAAAATTTCCTCTTTTCTTAGTGACCCTTCCAAGCCAAATCCAAACATGTTGTAAATGCTACAGTCAGATATGGCTAGGGAGGACAGAACTCTTGAAATTTCTCTACAGTTTTCCACATGGCCTCCCTGTCACTTCCTCTTTCAACCCTAAATTTTGGGTTATTTTGTTGAAAAATATATTACACTTATTCCTTAGGATAACTTTCCTCTGCTTGAGTTCCGTAATGAGTGTTATCCACTTGATGTCAAGGAATTTTCCATATTTTTCCATTGATAGTACATGTCTCTTGTATAATGTCTTTATTTCTTTCCCTTCATTTTTCTTACATGTACTATTTAAAAAGTACCTAGGAAAGAAGATATGTATCTAGATCAACATGTCATCACAAAACTGGGATATGAAATTGGGTTCCTGTAACAATTAATTTGATTTTTCTATATGCTCTCCTTCTTCCAGGAATTTCTTTCTAGGGCATTCTAAAGTCTCATACATCAGGTTATGGTTTGACAATATTAATGTAAGTCATAGAGTTAACATAAATTATGTCCAAGATCTGTGGTTCCACAGTGATGGAGAACAATTTATTATGCAGCTCATTGATATGGGTGGGATTAATGGCTCTGTTTGTTCTGAAGCCTTCTTTTTTCAGTCTCTGGAAATGCAATTATATATAAATGCTTTCTATATTTCCTACAGCTCCATATTGGAAGATTCAGGACTGAGAATTCAATTCCTTCAAAAACCAATGTAGAACTCTCCTATTCTTCCAAAATGTCTATTCAATTTTTATGGCTATGAGATAATATGTTGGTTTAATCTCTTATGTTCAGGTAGCTATATTTATTTAGCTATATTTTGCAGATGTGGCAACCGAGGTTCATAAAATTTAAATAAAATCTCAAGCTATGCTGAGAAAATGCTGGAATTTAAACTGTCTCCTAATACACCTCTGTTTTCCTATATAAAATTACCTGTCTAAATATGAGTGAAAAGATTTAGTCAAAAAATATTTTATCAAGTATCTAATCTTGCAATATACCAATGTGGTCAGGATAGACAAGCGAAAGTAAATATTACATGAATATAAAGAGCTGCAGTTATCTGGTTGAAAAAAGGCACAATGAAGATATAAAATTATAATAAAATTATTTCTCCGTATTTGTGTTCATTAATGGAGAAAATAATCATTATAAACAACAAAAGCAACAGCAGAAAGATCCACAGTAAGCCCAGGGTTTTAGAGTGAACATAATATATTTACAATGTTATAGAATAGGAATTTGTTTAGACATGTTAATGTATAAAGGTTTCCTGGAGAATCCTGCAGAATTCGATCTCTCTAGAAACTGTTGCCTGCCTTGTGTCATTGTGGAGGCTTCCTGGGCTCTGGATGACTTCTTGGCTCCAGCTCCTTACCTTGGAAATTGGCATCTGCCCCACTTGGCTCTGTATTTCCTTGACCCCTGGCTGACCCGGCCCACCCCTGTGACCTGGGTCTTTACCAGAAGCTGAACCTGCTGCTCACTTGCTGCTTTTTAATACTGACTCTGCAAATTCCTGATCTAAATTCTGCTTAGCCTGGCAGTGAGTGTCAGTAGGACATATGTAGGCAAAGCAAATGGAGGGTTATATAACTGACCAAACAAACAGCTCTTGCCAAATTCAGTTCAGGCAGAAGCGTTTATTTTGATGAGGGTTAAGTATATAGAAAAGGAGTCTTTTAATCAGAACTCTTAATTTAGTGATTTCAGGGTTTGATATCCATACAATAAAGAGGCCTTAACTTGCCTTTTTGAGCATGCAATTATTACTCAATGCATTGAGTAGAGACAGACACTAAATATCTGTACCCCAAAGATCTGTTGTAGAAAAGATAATTGAAAAATAGTAAATCTCAAATGGTATCATTCTGGATATAAGACAATCTATAACAGTGACAGAGTTTTAAAACTTTAAATTTTCCCTTTTGTATTTTGAGGGTTCAGGACCACAGGTTCAAAATCCCGATGTTAGCATCTTGGCTAGGATGTAATCTATTTTTCTCTGTCTCTCTCTCATTTACTGCTTTCCTCTCTGCCTGCCTCTCTTCCTACTTCCTCTTTCTTTTTCTATCTGTCCCTCTCTGTCTCTGTCTCCATTTCTCTTTC
Source organism: Orcinus orca (assembly GCF_937001465.1). NCBI lineage: Eukaryota > Metazoa > Chordata > Mammalia > Artiodactyla > Delphinidae > Orcinus > Orcinus orca. Next base: position 170,227,336 of record NC_064561.1, on the reverse strand, counting down.
ACACTGAATATATTTATTATAGACAGTAGTTAGGGGGAACTTGATTTCCAACTATTATCAATGTCTTCAGAAAAGTGTTTTATGCCAAACAAGGCTGCTAAAAATGGGAGAATTTCATCTGCTTGTTTCTAAAAGATGGTTCCTGAGTAATATTATAGAGGAAAGGATCCTATCTCTCAAATGAAGACGATTCTATCACAAGTATCAATCCACTGTTAGAAACAAAATATAAAGAGGTCAAGCTTTATAAACATTCTAGTTGCCCTTCATCTCCATCTACATTCTATGGCCATCATCAAAAAGTCTACAAACAATAAATGTTAGAGAGAATGTGGAGAAAAGGGAACACTCTTGCACTGCTGGTGGGAATGTAAATTGATACAGCCACTATGGAGAACAGTATGGAGGTTCCTTAAGAAACTAAAAATAGAGCTACTATATGATCCAGCAATCCTACTCCTAGGCATATATCCAGAGAAAACCATGGTTTGAAAGGATACATGTACCTCAATGTTCACTGCAGCACTGTTTACAATAGCCAAGACATAGAAGCAACCTAAATGTCCATAGACAGAGAAATGGATAAAGAAGATGTGAGATATATATATATATATATATATATATATATATTACTCAGCCAATAAAAAGAATATATACATGTGTATATATAGATAGAATATATATATCTATTCTAGATAAAATATATATATATATATAGAATATATATCTATATCTATAAAGAAGATGTGGTATATATATACATATATATTACTCAGTCATTAAAAAGAATGAAATAATGCCATTTGCAGCAACATGGATGGACCTGGAGATTATCATACTAAGTGAAGTCAGTCAGACAGAGACTGATATCATATGATATCACTTACATAGAGAAATATCATATGATATTAATTATATGTGGAACCTTAAAACAATGATAAAAATGAATTTATTTATAGAATAGAAAGAGAGTCACAGAATTAGAGAATGAATTTATGGTTACTAGGAGGGAAGGTGGGGGAGGGATAAACTGGGAGATTGGGATTGACATATACACACTACTATATTTAAAATAGATAACCAACAAGGACCTACTATATAGCACAAGGAACACTGGTCAATACTCTGTAATAACCTAAATGGGAAAAGAATTTGAAAAAGAGTGGATACATGTATATGTATAACTGAATAACTTTTCTGTACACCTAAAACTAACACAACATTGTTAATCAACTATACTCCAATATAAAATAAAAACTTAAAAAATAGGCATTCTAAAATTTATATAGTGGTATTTAATTACGGTTTTAATTTGTATTTCCCTAATAACTAATAATGTTGAAAATCTTTACATCTTTACATGTTCCAATTTTCCATCTATATATTTTCTCTGGTGAGTATTTATTCAAATATTTTGCCCAAGTTTTATCAGGCTGTTTTATTATTGAGTTATGAGATTTCTTTGTACAGTCTGGGTACATATCCTTTATCAGTATGTGTTTTGCAAATATTTTCTCCCAGTCTGTAGCTTATCTTTCCATTTTCTTAACAGTGTCCTTCAAAGACAAAAAGTTTATTTTTGACTAACTCTAATTTATAATTTTTTAATGATTGGTGCTCTTCCTCTTCTATCTAAAAAATCTTTGCCTAACCTAAAATTATAAAGATTCTCTCCCATGTTCTCTTTTGGAAATTGTATAGTTTTAGGTTTTAGAATTAGGTTTCTGAAATATTTAACTCATTTTAGAAAATAATTTTGCGGTTTCTGATAAGTCAAACATATCTTTATCATTTGATCCAGCATATCACTCCTAGGTATTTACTCAAAAAACAAAAAACATAACATATGTCTGTAAAAATTTCTATGCATGAATCTTTATAGTAGCTCTTTTCATAAATACCAAAAAATTGAAATAGGGCAAATATCCATCAACTACTTGGTAGATAAACAAATAAACAAATTATGGTGTACTTATATAGTACAATAAGAGGAAAAAATACTAATACATGCAACAGCATTATGCAGGTCAAAAGCACTACGCTAAGAGAAAAATGCACAAAAACTGGTGTATTATTTCATTTATATGACCGTTTAGAAAAGGCAAAACTATAGAGACAGAAATCGGATGGGGAAAAAAGATTGATTACAAAGTGGTATAAAGAAACATTTTGGAAAAATGGAAATTATATTTCAATTTTGCTGGAGGTATGTACAAAACTCTTTGAACTGAATATCTAAAAAAGGTGAACTTTACTAAATGTAAATTATACCTAGAAAAACCTGAGTAAATAAAATTTCTTTTAGAGCTCAAATTTTTGCAGAATTATTTTCACAGAAAAATAATTGAGTCTGTTTATATCTCTTCCTCTCAGTTTTTCACTATGAATGGACTAATTTTTCCCAGGAGGTGACAGAACCCAACAATCAATTCCCAGCTCTTATTGGAGGTGCTAATAGGTTATTACACAAGTTTCCTTCATTCATATTAAAAACAGCAGCTATGTCAATGTCTCAGACTAGAAAAATCAGACACTTGTTAGCCTTTTGCTCGTTTGCTCTATGTATTCCCAATAAGTTATCTGTCTAATTATTGCTGCTTTTACACTTTAAATTAAATTCAGTTCTTTCTTTTTCCTTTCCCTTCACTATCGTAGTCTAGAATTTCATACGATTCATCTTGGACCAATGCATTTTGGTTTCAATTGCTTTTCCTACCCCTAGGCTCTGACTCTTCCAATTTATATTGAATATGATGACTCAATAAATCTTAAAATGCAGACATTATCAAGTTACCTAACACATCATGGTTATTTCTTCCACTTGCCTTTTTCTTAATGTGTGTAGCTATATAATTTATTTTTTAAAATTTATTTTATATTGGAGTACAGTTGATTTACAATGTTATATTAGTTTCAGGTGGACAGAAAAGTGAGTTAGTTATATATATATATATACATATAACTATATCTATTCTTTTTAAAATTCTTTTCCCATATAGGTCATTAAAGAATATTGAGTAGAGATCTCTGTGCTATGCAGTAGGTCCTTAATTGATTATCTATTTTTTATATAGTAACATATTCACTTGCGTTTAAATGCTTTTGGTAGCATGGCTCACTTTGTCCCATGGTTCCAAACAAAAGGTTCTCCAAAGAACAGGTGCCAAAACATTTTTTGGGGGTTCATAACTATAACGTATACCTGAATATAAGGTAAGGATGTATTTTATCCAAAATGATTCTCCCAAATGGAAGATACACTTCTGCCCTTCCGAATCTTCCACATAATGGAGTACTCTCTCCATGACTTTATTTTGGGCAAGAAAAATATATTTGGGAAAGCCAGTTAGCTTTTAATAACATCAGTAATTGCTGGTTTGGATTCCCATCGAGGTGTCCTGGTGGAATCAAATATGGATGCTAAGAAATTTAACATGGATATAGTGAGGAGTGTAGTATCACAATTGCCAGATTGTACATTGTAAACAGTCTTTGTAAATGTTTACATGATTTTATGAATTAAACTAAAATTCTATTTGACAGTTTTATCACATTAAGTCCAAGTTGGCCAACATCTTCCTTACATCTTTTTTTGGATTTTCTTATTGAGATCTGTCTATCTATCTATCATCATCAATCATGTAACCAACCAAATCAATTGGACACAATATTGATTTATCATCAATCTGGATTATCTTGACTCTTAAGGAAAGCATGACCAATTTACCTTCTCTTTCCAGGTTCAATGTCTTCAAACTTTAAAAGAAATTGGGAACTCTCTTTCCTACAGGGTTCAACAGTAATTGTCAGGAAGTTGGGTTTATGGGGCTCTCAATGCCAGAAAAATCTGGAGAATATCCATGCTTACACTACCTCTTTTCCTCATTAATCTATGGGAGTACCTTCATAGAAAAAGTTACTCTCATAGATTGCTTCATTGAAGCTTTATAGAAAGTTGATGTTTTAGGAATTTTTTAGTAATTTGTATTTTTTAATCTTCTTCAAATTTCTGTTAGAATTTGCCCTTCTCCTATAGCTGTTTTTACAATGTGAATACAGAATGTAGAGTATACTCTGGATGAAGTTAGCTGAGATTTATTCCTTTTCCCTAAGCTTCTATTGGTCCTCCGTCAAATGGAAGAGGAGGGCCTGACATAGTGTACATTCTTTTCAGGCTTTAACAATATTTGTGCACACGTAACCATAAAAGATACTTAAATAGGTGAGACATCCTCAAGATGTGCCATAGTCTCCTTTCTTTTATGAAATACATATTTTATTATACACAGTTGGCCTAAAAGTTGGGTGTCATAGTGAATGTTTATTGTGATTTGGAATAGAAAATATGATGCTAAAACTTTTATTATTTTTTCCTCTCTAATAAGAAGAACTTGTAAGGGGTTGAGATCGATCCACGTTGCTTACAAATGTTAATATAAACAAGGGTTAGTCTGCACATTAGCTGCATTAGTAACATTAACATTAACAATTGGGGTCATATCTCTACACTTCTTTTGTGAGGAGAAAAACAAGTAGAGCTGGAAATGACTTCATGATTCTGTGAAAAATACATCAGTAAGTATCCTAGCTATTGTAAGTAGATGCTACCAATTAACTTCATGACCAGCAGAGACTTCCCTGTGGGCTTGAGTCTCCTCTAATCACACTAATAGTCCCAGCCATCCAATTCCACAGAGGACTTGAGAGACAGAGTGTGTTCTGTTCTCCACATCTCAGTTTGTGGAAGTTATTACTTTCCCTTCCATACTTAAATAGTTCACATTCTTGCTCTTCCATGGCTAAATATCTTCTATTCCAACTCATATTTACCCTAAATGGAGGGTGAGATAATTGCCAATTGTAAGTATGATGCTTCCACTCTGCAATGAAAGTCCATCTGTTTTTCAAACTACAGAGAAATGGAAGAGTTATCTTACAGGAAAATGATCATAGTTTTCATACATAAAAATCACAGTTCTTAAAGGGAACCTATAAATCTAAAACAGAAGTGGGCTGCAGGAAACTCAGATTCTTCCTTCAGTTTATTTATTTACTTATTCATTCATTCATTCATGATGTCTTTTTAGTTTCGTCCAAGAATTATTACAGACCCACCATGTATCAGGCATTGCCCTAGAATTTCTTGAGGTCTAAACACAGTGACCACATGGCAGAAACTTCCAGGTAAAGAAACTCAGAAGGAGTATCTCAATTATGTACTAAGCAGTATTATTAACACAAGACCTTCTCCCCACCCAACACACAGCTCACATTGACACATCGAAGCCTAGGAGAAATCCTATAAGTGAGGAATCTTTGTAACTTTAAGCTCTAGTGTTACTCCCTGAATCTTCAATAAAAGTCAGTTTCTCAAAACTGCCTCATGAGAGTGATGTTTGCCAGAAATCAAGATTGAAAGTGACTGTGTATGACATCAGGTAATCGCAGGGTGAATGGAAGGTACTGTTGCTAGAGAAAAGTTAAAGTGAGTTGGGGAAATCAGGAGAGTCAGGGGTCTGAGTTGGAAGCTATAGATAATCAGGTGAAATTTATCCCCTAACCAACCCCTCTTATTGGACCTGAGTCATTTTATTTATACATTAAAGCACAGAGGACTTGGATATGCTGAAGTAACCACATGGATGGAGAGAGAGAAAAATTCTGAAAGAAATAATTATAAATTCAGAGTGTCTCCTCCCCCAATCATGAAAGAAATATTATGACCAGAGTTCTTTTCTTTTAGGAATTTCATTGACAGAACAATAGCAGAAGGACATCTATCAAAAAGAAATAAAAAAATGTTTCAAATAAACACAAAACTAAAAACAAACAAAGAAAAAAAAACCTTTAAAAGTGTCAGAGAACAACTTCAGTATTATTAGGACCTGAAAGAAGAAAATATTTTCCCTGAGACCACAGGAAAAAACAAAAGAATGTGTCCTTCATCCTAATTGCTTTAGAAGAGGCATCTAAATAAGGAGATCTGGGGGGAAGGAGTGAGGATATATGACTGTTACTGGTTATTAGAGCCATGGTTTTGAAGGGATTCAATGAATCAACCTGTGTTGCAGTTTTAAGTGTGGCCTCTGGATCCAGACTCCCCAGATTTGAATCCCGTTTTAGCTTAACCTCTCTGTCTCTTGGTATTACATTCTAGAAAATGAAAATAATGTCATCTCTTTCAAGGGGGATTAATATCTACAAAATACTTGGAAGTACTACTACAAAGGGCCTGGAAGATGATAAGGGCTCAGTAAATGTTATTGATTAGGTATTAACAAAATTACTGAGAATTCCCCTCCAAAAGCTGCAGGTAAGGAAACAAAAATGCCATCAATGGAAGAATCCCATTCTCATGGCTGAACAATCATACAACTGGATGGATATAGGAAGAAACATCTAGAAAATTATTATAGAACATTTCAGGCATTTATTGGTAATTTCCTAAATAACATAAATTTTATTGTGAAAAACAAATGTTCCATGTTATTAGGGAACACACCTGGGGAATTTTGAGGGGTTGTGGCTCTGAGGACAGGTGATATGCAGTAAGAGGGCCACATAGATTGAATTTTGTAAACTAGGGTGACTGTACGTCTCACTTCATTTATTTCTCATACATTAGGGATCATTGTCTTTCATTGTCTGATGTTTAATATCTTGAAAACTCTTGTTTCTTGTTCAGTTTTTGGTTGTGTCAACTAGGCGTGTAAATCCAGTCACTGTTCCTTCAGCTTGGTTAGAAGTAGAAGTCTTCTTGAGAGTATCTCTATATACTGTCCTACCTTTGCATTTCATCCCAGGCAGTGCCTGAGACAGGACTTAGGACAAGTAGTTTATTTGAAAGGTGATCCCAGGAGGCAGAAGAAAGTAAGACATGGTAGAAGGAAATGGCAGCTTTGTTGATTACTGCCATATTGGAGCCTCTAAAGATTTATCCCAAGGATGAATAGGAGGTTGAGGAGACATTTAGCAACTAATTCACATCTTCCAATTAGTTGAGGGTGGTCTCTGGCTGTATCATAGTCTATATTTTTGTTTTAGTTTTATAGCGAAGTCCTATGACTTTGCAAAAAATTCCTGAGCAGCAAAGTGGAGATATGGCTGGCACTTGAGGTGAACTGTTGACAATGTATAGGGCAACTGTCCATGGTAGCTTACAGCTGAAATTGTTGGGCTGAGTATATGTGGTACAAATAATGTTGACTCCACTTCCACACTGGGGTTCACTTTCTTCACCCGATACTGGCCTCTCATTCTCACTATTCCTTTTCTTCTTTATTCAAAATAACATTACTCCAACAACTTTTTGTTTAACTCATTTATAACAATGTGAGCTTTTTCATAGTGTGCATATTTTGAAGCACAGGAAACATTAGTTCAGAACTGCTTTATTTTTATTGTTTTTAGAACTACTTTATTTTTAAAATTAATAATCCATTTATTACATTTCAAATGAGAAGCTCTAAAGCTCTTATTCATCATCAAGCTTTTGCGGTACGCGGGCCTCTCACTGTTGTGGCCTCTCCCGTTGCAGAGCACAGCCTCCAGATGCACAGGCTCAGCGGCCATGGCTCACAGGTCCAGCCGCTCCACGGCATGTGGGATCTTCCTGGAGTGGGGCACGAACCCGTGTGTCTTGCATCGGTAGGCAGAACCTCAACCACTGCACCATCAGGGAAGCCCACATCATCAAGCTTTTAAGTTCAACTACTTATCTCATCATTCTCCTGATAAATCAAATAGATTTTAATGATCACATTAAAGCCAATTTTACAAAGTAATTCAAAACATTTTAATATTTAAAAATAATTTATAATTTTCCTGTATTTGATTCTCATTTTGGGGGCATCATTTTACTCACCCAAAATAAAAACAAAATTCCTATGTACCAAAATAATTGTTGGAAGGGTAATAAATTAAACTTATACATTGGAAGAGTCTAATTTTTTAAGGTCTAAATTTTTGGTAAACCAAGTGGAATTTAAAGTTAAAATTATGAGTCTAAAACAATTACTCATGTAAACATTTTAAATTGAAATTACAAGCTAATTTACTCCTGAAATAAGCAAAATGATCTTAAAAGTTACATAACTATAAAACATAAAATATATGAAAATTATTACTTAAGACAGAATTATAACTATTGTGCGCTAGGTTAATTTTGTCATTTAATACCTACTTTTATTTATTTATTTATTTTATTATTATTATTTTTTTTTTTTGGCGGTATGCGGGCCTCTCACTGTTGTGGCCTCTCCCGTTGCGGAGCACAGGCTCCGGACGGGCAGGCTCAGCGACCATGGCTCACGGGCCCAGCTGCTCCGCGGCATGTGGGATCTTCCCGGACCGGGGCACGAACCCGTGTCCCCTGCATCGGCAGGCGGACTCTCAACCACCGTGCTACCAGGGAAGCCCTAATAACTACTTTTAAAACCTTAAATGTTAAAAATGGTTAACCAGTGGGGAATCATTTATGCCATTTCAGGAGATTTTAGAGTCTGTTTCCAAGCTTATTATTATTTATTATCATTTGACTAAGTGCTCGGTTGGCTGAGGTTGCATGACAACCGGTTATTTGGACAAGATGTGAGACTTTGGAATTGCAGATTTTATCCATATTCCCGGCTGAGCCCATTTTACTTCATAGTTGCTCTGTAAATGGGGAGTTCTCTGATTTCGTCTCTCCTGTGTTAAACCTTCACATTGCTAAACCTCTAATTTGTTGAAATCCCCAGTTAGATTTCTTTAGTCAGCCACACCAGTTTTGCATTTTTTAGTCTATTAATTTATGCTATTTCAATATTAATTTATCCTCCCAGAAATTATTTTTTGACACTGCTCTAGGCTTTTGCGGATATTGTTGAACAAGACAAAAATCCCTACCTTGTAGAATGTACACACTAGGAGAAGGAAATAGTCACTAAATGACAAGGCTATCAAGTTAGTAAAACATGTCATAGACACACATAAGTAAATTATTTGGTATGTTAGAAGGGGAAAAATGTTGATGGATAAAGAAAAACATAGAGTAGGATAAGGGATTGTGAGTGTTATGGGGAAGGGGTTGTCAAGATTCAAAACTACATAAGATAGTCAGGACAGATCTCCTTAGCAGGTGATATTGAAGAAAGGGTTGAAGTAGTTGAAGGATTTAGGCAAGTGAATATTCGGGAAGAATGGTTCAGGCAGTGGGTATAGGTAGAGTCAATGACCTAAGGCTAAAGCAGCCTATTGTCTTTGATGAACAACAATGACTGCAAGTGACCAGGAAGGGATCAGGGGAGATATGAGTTCAGAGAGATAATAGGGCCTTCTAGGAGATTGTAAAGACTATGTTTTTCTGTTCCAGGTTATGGGAAACCATTGCTGGGTTTTGAATAGAAGAATAACATGATCTGACTTTGGTTTTAAAGGAATTCCCGTGGCTTCTGAATTGAGAATAGAGTGTAAATGACTAGCAAGGTCTAAGTAAGAAGACTTTTGGGGAATCTATGGCAGTAATCCAGGTAACAAAGAATGATTGCAAAGTGCAGACTGGAAGCAGTGATGTGGTAGAAATTACGGTTATATTTTGAACATTAAGTCAATAAAATTTCCCTGTACATTTAATGTGGGATGTGAGAGAAGGGAAAAAGTCAAAATGGCATCAAGTATTCTTGGCTTGAGAGAATGGAGATTTGGAATTGTTATTAAGTACTATGGAGGGCACTTTGACATGATTTAGAGCATGTTTAGTACAAGCTACTTAAAGGACATGCAAATGAAGATGTCAAATTGACAGCTGGATGCATGTTTCTGAAGTTCGGGAGAGAGATCTGGACTAGAGCTACAAATATGGGAAGTTAGCAAATGGATGGCATTTTAATCCATGAGAGTATATGGCTTCAGGTAGAAAAGGAAAAGGTCAAGGACAGATGCATGGAGAAATCCAACATAGAGAGGTTAGACAGAAGATGACAAACTAGCAAAAGATACCATTTACAAGCCACCAGTGATGTAGGAAGTAAACCAAAAGATTTTGGTATCCTGGAAGCCAAGTAAAGGAAATGTGTTCAGGAGAAAGGAATGATCATCTGGGCCAAATGGTGTGAATAGTTTGGTAAGGTAAAGATCAAGTAAGTAAGGACAAATTGACCACTGGATTTAGACATGTGGAGGACTTTGGAGACCTTTATGAGAGCAATTTCAGTGAAATGATATGGTCAAAAACCATATTAGAGGAAACAGAAAGAAAGGAAGAGAGAAATGGAGACAGTGAATATAGGTACATACAGAAAGGTTTGCTGCAAAAGACAAAGAATGTGGTAAATGTTAGGGTTGTGTGGTCAAGAGTTGGTTTTCTTAAAATGGGAAAATATGTAGCATGTTTGTACCCTGTTGGAAATGAACTGATATAAAAAAATTGATTGCATAAGATTGAGAACACAGAATAGCTGATCTGATACCATATCCTTGAATATGCAAGAGAATATAAGGTTCAGTGCACAAGTGTAGGCACTGACATTAGATAAGAGCATAGACACTTCATCTCTGGTAACAGACTAGGAGGAAGAGTGAGGGGTATAGATGCTGCTTAGTGGGTAGAAGAGATTGTGTAAGTTTGTGTTTTTATTTCCTAATCGAAATTCGGATCAAACTGAATGTTTGTGTTCCCCCCGCCCCCGCAATTCATATGTTGAAGCCCTACTTGGCTCCCAATGTGATGGTATTTGAAGATGGGGTCTTTGGGAGGTAATTAAAGTTAAATGAGGTCACAAGGTTGAGTCTTAATATGATAGGATTGGTGGCCTTATAAAAGTTTTCTCTCTCTATCCTCACACACAGACAAGTAAAAGGTCACATGAGCATACAGTGTGATGGTGGCCACCTACAAGTCAAGAGAAGCAGTCTCAGAATGTAACATACCATACCGCCACCTTGATCTTACACTTCCCAGCCTCCAGAATGGTGAGAAATAAAGTTCTGTGGTTTAAGCCACCCAGTCTATGTATTTTGTTATGTAGCTCAAGCAAATTAATTCAGTTCTCAGCTGAGGGTGAGATTAACGAAAATGACATGGGTTTAAAGAGAGAGGAAAAAAATAGCTCTTATCTAGTTGAGTGGAAGGATACATTGATGAGAGGTATATAATGTGATTGTCTGTAGCATTAAGGATTCACTGAGGTTTGTGTTCATGGGTTTAAAATAACACTAGAGTAGGTATGTTTTTTTCTTTCAGGCACACAGCTACATGGGTTCCAGGGAACCAAATAAGTGTATGGTCGTGTCTAACCAAGGCTATGGTTTTACCATGTGAAAAATCAAAGTGAGAAAGGAGAAAGGGAACAGAGAGTGGCTACAGTGACATGATTACAGTTAACTGTGGAATTTAAATTGGCTGGGGTAGGGGGGTGAATGATGGTATTAACAGAATGAGGGACAGCAGATGAGTGGTAGAATCAAAGATTTGGAGATTCTGTTAGAGCCAGTGGATGGATGCTGGTGGGATGATGAAAGGAGGGAATGAAAGGAAAAAGTTGTGAATTGGGATGCTTAAATTGAGATTATGGAATTTTTTGTAGTGACAAAATCTAGACCAAGATCATAAAAGTCAGTTGTTGAGGTAGGTTGATAGATAAAACCATTACATTGTTGGAGGCTAAAAACTCAAGAAATGAAGAAAAGGAACTGTTGGAAGGAAAATCTACATTTACATTTGCAGGTTTGATATTAGAAAGAGTGACAAGAACCCAGGAACTAAAATCATTGAGGTACAAAGGGGAATAACTGGGAGTCCATAGAAATCAGTAACAGTGGGGGCAGTGGGTGGTATAATCTGATTTATGTCAGAATCAAAGCTGAGAGATTTTAGGGTGGAGTGACAGAGAATCATCTGAACATGGACATGAGCCTTGGGAGAAAGAAAACAGTCCCTGTGAGAGAGTAACATAGGAAGCAGTGTCTTTAGAACAAAAATCAGAGATTTGCACAGAGCAAAGAGAAGATTTAGAGAATAGATTAAGGATACAAGATGTTCTGTTGTTATGGACCACAAATTCTGGAGGGCACAGTGGAAGGGCTTTAGGAGTTGGGGAGAGATGGGAGAAGAGAGTCCTAGGCGATGTACAGAGATCTGGGTGGAACCTTAGATGCCTAGAGACAAAAAGTGGGGGAACTTGGAGCAACTGACACAAAGATAAATGGCTGGTTATTGAGATGCATCCAGGTAGATTCAAGGCAGGTAATAGTGGTGAAGCTGAGAATGGTCAGAGATAAGGAGGGGTGGGTTCCTTTTGACCTGTGGTGATGCAAGTTGAAGGCGTACACTGGGTGTAAAAGTTGACCTCAGTTAGAGGAGACACAATCTCACTTGGGTGTGTACTTTGTCTCTTGATTGACCTGAACATTTCTTTGGGAGCTGTTGCTACCTCATCTGTGACTCTCCCTTACTTCTGATGAGGGTAAAATGCACCCAAGACCTAGGAGCAGTGAGGTTTTAGCACCTATTCTTCATTCTAAGTGAGGGCCTCACTACTGTTTTTTTTACTCTTTAATTCATCCCCATCTAATCCATCCTCTGTATCAGTGGTCTCCAAAATAGAGACAGTACATGTAAAGTTATTGAACAATATTAAAATTTCTATTTGCATTTATTTTTTACTTTTACATTAAAAATTTTTGTTTTTACCAGTTTTATACATAGCATCATTGAGACTTACAAGGTTCATACAGTCCATCCACACTTTTCACTCCTCAGAAGCAACCATTACTTTTACATTTTTAATTTTCTATTTTGGTACTTATCAAAATAGAGAGATTTTACCAGAATAGAGAGCTCTTAGGAATCTTATTATTCATTAAAAAATATTTTTAAACATTCCTTCTAGTTTCAGTCCCTATTTTTTCCTTACTTCTGTAAATTCCATGTGACTCAAATTCCTTAGCTTTTTAAAAACTTTGCAGCATAAATAAGGGTTTTTTAATTGACTTTTCATACTGTTAACTTATATTTAATTTCTCTTAGGTCTGCTAATCCATGTACATTTAGTCCTTGTACTTTTCAACTTTCAACATTTTGTTGCTGTGGTTTCCTCTCCAATCATTTTTGTGGCTTTTAAAATTATATTTCAAGGCTTTAAAAATTCGATATTCTTAATGTTTTTTACTGAGGTTTGGGGAAAAAAAACTAAAGTAGATGAGTATGTTAAATATGATTACTTTACCTGGAAGTATTTTATAGGGTTAAGCTTATTAATATTTATGGTATATAATGATATAATTTATACTTAAAAGCACAAATATATTTTTTAGATTGGTTGTATAAGGCTAATCAATGCTCACACTGGGTCGGAGTGGTTTTTTGTTTTTTTGTTTTTAATTTAATGAATTGAAAATAGTCTCAGAGATTCAGTAGAGCTTGCAGGTTTTCTACTAAACACACATGTTCATTTGAAGCATTCATTCCTATATATTTAATATTTTTATGAGGAGCAGTTATATAAATTCAATAGGCAAACATCAAAACAGTGGGATATCCGTCCATTTAAATAGTGGAAAATTGAAAAATTCAAGATGTCAAACACTTAGATGCTCTTTTGCAGTAAAAAATAAACAATTCTAAAGACTTGGCTTTGGAGATGAGAAAAGATCAAGTGAAAGGCTGATTTTACATCCATTCCCAGGTGCAGAAGCCTTATAATGTGGCAATAATTTCACAGATTTGCAATATAGCTGCAGCATAATGATTTCTGTGAGAATAGGGTGCCACCAACAGAGTCTCATGGAAACTGTGTACCTGGAAAGAATTCACAAAAACATTAGGTCTATATATAGAAATGAGACCAATATTTTTTCCTGAGAGCCTTTAGATTAAATCTTAAATGGATAATTGAGATTTCTATTGTTTCCTCCCCACATAGGGCTTTCCATTGGATTTTCCATACATAGACTTTATCCTTGATTATCTGAGAAGGTTGGATTCCTTTTCCTTTCAGGAAACAGATGGAGTGTTTTTTGGGGGCTAAACTTTATGCTGTTGCACAATGACAATTTTTCATTTAAAAACATTCCTTTACATCTTGTAATTGAGTAAGACAAGATCAAATAAATCTTGATCTTGGTCATTTCCTGTGCCTCTTCACCCTGTATTCACATGAAGATATAATGATATTTGAAATGTTCTCTTTCTCAAATCACCTATTATTGAACTACATTTCAACAGGGAAGAAGCTTTAAGCTAGCAAAATCATAAAATGAAAGAGCCAAGAGTGTAGTGAGAGACAGTTTACTGTTTACCTCAGGAAAGGCCAACAGCGTTTAAAAAGTAAAACATTTTAATTGCAGTTTAGTTGACACTGCTCTGTCTATCTTCCTCTAAAACTCTTCCCTTCAGGTAGGGTGAATCAGGTACATTTAGGATTCAGCTAAGGGGAGGTAGAGACAAGGATACTGCTGGTTTGTATTCAGTGGGTTATATGTGAGTGGTTTCACATTCATATATGGTTCAGTTACTGTTACTTATTTCAGTATATCATTTCCTTTATAAACAGCAGTGAAAATATCTGTGTTGTAAAATAGAAACACATTTTGAAATGTGTTATAGACTGAGAGTTTGTTTCCACCCCACCGCAATTCATTTATTGAAGCCCTATTCCCAAATGTGATGGTATTTGGTGATAGGACTTTTGGGAGATAACTAGATTTAGAAGAGTCATGAGGGTCAGGCCCTGAAGACAGGATTAGTGTTCTTATAAGAAAAGGAAGAGACTAGAGCTTTCTCTCTCTCCCTCACTATGTGAAAATACTTTGAGAAGATGGCTGTCTGCAAGGGAGGAAGAGAGTCCTCACCAAGAACCCAGCCATGCTGGCACCTTGATCTTAGGCTTCCCAGCCTCGATAACTGTGAGAAATAAATGTCTGTTGTTCAAACCAGCCAGGCTATGGTATTTTGATATAAGCATCCCAATCATACTAAGACAAAATGTATAGAACCAGAAACAAGTCAATGGAAAATGTCCTTCATCATCAGATGTGTAAAACTTAAGTGCAAAATTTAGTTCTCACTGAATTAATTTCTTTCAAAAATGGACTAAATAACACAGCAAATCCAATTATAAATGTACCAAATTTTTGATGGAAAGCCTGCAATATGCATTTTATCAGAATTCTCATGTTTTTAGGACAGATACATGTGCTGTACTACAAATGGCACAGTTGTCCATGTGTGGAGTCATGTATTTCATACATCTCAATATATCAGATCCCTAGTGCAGCTGTCCTGGCTGAGGTTTGACAGTTCAATGTGAAACTGCATGCAAAATTGCCACCAACATCACAATATGTCCTAAAGAATCCAAGTATTCCTACAATTTCATCAATAAATCAGTGTGTGCTTGTTTGCACAATTATGTAGCTCAACCTCAAATAGTGACAATTTAATCTGAGAGTACTGTTAAAGAACGATTTTTGAAAGAAATTTAAAATCATGACTTTCAGAGAGAGATAAAAACAAACATACGTTAAGGATTTTATTTAACTTATTACATTAATTAGGAAATTGGGATGATGTTAAATCAGCTCAAAGGGAAACCCAAAGAATATATATACATATATTATATCTATCTATCTAACTATCATCTATCTATCTGTCTATTCATATACATATATATACACATATATATTTATATATTTTATATATATATATATATATATATATATCAGGAATATTGAAATGAATGTAAAACTGGAGATAAAACTAACTTTGTCCACAGTGGGGGAGAGAAATCCATTGAACCTGTACTTTTCATAACCATAAACAAGAATTATTATGTATTTCTATCAATTATCTACTATGTACTAAAATACCTCCCAAAGTATCAGAATCAGATAACCCAGCAGAGTGTATTCTATACAAGAGGTGGGCAAAAATTTTCTGTAAAGAGCTAGATAGTAAATATTTTAGGCTTTGTGGGCCATACTGTCTGTGCTGTGAGTACTCAAGTCAGCCATTGTAGATCTAAAGTAACCACAGATAACATAAAACAAATGGATATAGTTGTGTATTAATAAAACCTTATTTATAGAAACCAATGGTGGGCTGAATTTGGCTACAGGGTTGGGTTTGCCATCTCCTGCTTGAGACAGTACATAGTTGTCCATGGAAGCATATCTTTCCCCCATACCACTTTAATCCAAGTTCAAGGCTTGGGAATTCCTAACTACACAGATAATTTGAAGCTAGATTGCAATTTTGGGAGAAGGCTAGCTTAACTTCAATTAACACTTACTCTGAAATCTAATCATTAGATCTGTGCTTCACAGAAGGAGGTTAATTAGAATTCCCCACCAAATGTTTCAAAACTCAGGTGGTCCCTGGACTTTGGTATTTTTCCCTTGGTCCTGCATTATCACTCAAGCCCATTATGTCTCAGGGCTTTTCTTTCATAATTAAAAAAAACATCCCAAGGGGGAAAATGTTTTGAGTTCTGACCTTGTCTTTATTATTTTTCTTCTTCTAGGTTTTGGCCTGGTAAATAGTTTCTTAATGGTTGATACTTTTAGGATGATTTTTTTAAAAAACATATTTTTTTAATCCTTATTTTTCATTATCCTTGTTTGAAGGGTTAGTCTGAATTATCAGTTGACATTAATGTTCACTGAAGCCCCATTTTGTTGATGCTTTAAATATCCATTTAGTATTGCAGAAAATAACCTTCCTTGAATGTTCTTCCAGCTTTGTAGTCTCACTAATAGTAATAAAACATATTATTTTGCTCACTCTATTCTATTCTGAGCCATTTCTTTTAATTTTACAAAACCTAAAATTAAGATCCTTTCTTTGAAAAGATATGAAAAGGCAGTTACATATTATTCAAAATATTTTAGCACCGGTTTCATAAATGAGGGAGTAACTTCCCATATTTAAAATATATTTTGATTTACAAATATTGGATAATTATTAAGAAATGAATCTACTATATAAAATAAATTTTATATGTCTCTATGACTATTTTTGAAAAAAGTATAGTATTCTATATCACAAATTATAATTTTTCTTTTTACTAAAACACTCCAAGGATAAAAAGGAGCAAAATTATGAGAACACACTTATGACAGAGGTAAGAAAGTCTATTTTAAATCAGTAAATATGTCAAAAGCTTTAAGTTATAAGAGTATAAGCTTATTTTTTAAATACATTAAATTTTAAAAATGGTCTCTATGACTGAAGATGCATTACACAAAATTAGAAAAAAAAAAAGACACAGGCTAGGAGAAGACACTGGTAATTTATGCCATGTTAATTGGTATGGACCCAGAATAATTATGAAAATGTAACCAATGCCAAAGAAAAATTGGCAATGATATGAATTGATTGAAGCTGAAATCCCCATGGCCAATAAACTGTAATAGTCAATAAACAAATGAAGAAATGCACAACCTCTTTACATGCTATCAAGGGAAATAAAATTAGAACACAATGAAAAATAATTTCATATGCTTAAAAATAGCAGAAAGTAACATCTCTTCTATCCACTACTCATTGACTAGAACTAGTCACATGGTCCCACCTAAATCTAAGCGGGGCAGAAATGGCTGAAAAGCAGAGAGATATATCTGCTAAGTGACACAAAAGGTTAACACTATCAATACCGTGCATAACAATTTGGTAATGTCCTTTGAAGGTGAAGTTGTGTGTAATCCATGACTTGACATTTCCATTTCTAGGAATGGAGATACTTCTGTACGTATGCAAAAGGTGATGCATACAAAAAAGTTCTTAGAAGCATTGCTTGCAATAGAGAAAAACGTCTATCAAAGACGAAAGAGATACAATTATGTTGGCATATCCATACAATGGAATGTTTCATAGCCATTAAAATGAGTGTTCTAGGATCCATTCATCCACCTGGATAATTCTTAAAAACACACAATGAATGGGAAAAAAGTAAACTAGGCATGCAGTGTTATATAAAATGATCTCTGGGCTTCCCTGATGGTGCAGTGGTTAAGAATCTGCCTGCCAATGCAGGGGACACAGGTTCAAGCCCTGGTCTGGGAAGATCCCACATGCCGCGGAGCAACTAAGCCTGTGCGCCACAACTACCGAGCCTGCGCTCTAGAGCCTGCGTGCCACAACTACTGAAGCCCGCGCGCCTAGAGCCCGTGCTCTGCAACAAGAGAAGCCACTGCAATGAGAAGACTGCGTGCCACTACGAAGAGTAGCCCTTGGTCGCTGCAAGTAGAGAAAGGCTGTGCACAGCAACGAAGACCCAAAGCAGCCAAAAATAAATAAATAAAATAAATTTTTTAAAAAAGATCTCTTCTATGAGAACTTGTGAAATATTGAAAACAATACTGTGTGTTGTTTAAGGATAGCTATTGATGGCTAAAAGCATGAACAAATGAACAGAAAGTATGTTTGATATCTTTAGGAAGAGTCATCGCTGCAGAGAGAGGGATGGGGGATACAAAAGAAGCATTAACTCCTTAATGGTCCTCTGAAGTGTCAATTTAAGGCAGATGAGGCAAAATATTCAATGTGGATGGTGCATATATGGGCATTTAGAATAATACTTTCTCATTGTTTGATATTTTTCTAATTAAAAAATAAAATAAGGGGATGGAAAGAGTGGCGAGGTGAGCCTGGAGTGTCTGGCCTCAGACAGCTCTTCTAATACATACATGCATAGTTGAAACCTGACTTAGACAAATAGCCGTATTTTACAGTGATAAGGTTAACATTTTCAATTACCATTAAGTGAAATTGATGCTCAGGAGGATGAAATATGTCACTGTCTCCTCCAGCTTCTCAGCCACTCTAGATTGTACTTAAGTTGCTTTGACCTTGTGCTTGACCCCACAAGGACCCTGCCTCCTCTGAACTCTTGATAATTCCTATAAGAGGCTCCTGTTTTGACAAAAAATCTCACTGCCTTTAAAATTACTTTGAATAGTTTTGTGCATATTATCTGGGTCCATCCTGAGAATTCAAGCATCCAGAGGTCTGTAAGAATGTCTGGTCATACTTATATAAGTGCCTACCATGGTGCTAAATTTATGAATGAACTCCCTCAAGATACCTTATGGCATTCAGAGGTTTAATGTAATCATCATGCTCATTGGTAGAGTGATTATAAGCAGTGGTGTGTGTGTGTGTGTGTGTGTGTGTGTGTGCAACGCTTGGCGGGGCTGGGACAAGGACAGAAATTTTTCCATACAGGTTCATTTGCTCTCTTAAGTTGAGGATGGTGGAAGCACCTAACATGATTAGGTATGTGTGCCTTGTATATATGTGTGTTCCTAAAAAAACCCCTCATGTTCTGTAGAATCATCAGATTAAAATTAAAGGGGCTTAGGCCAAAAACAAGATCAAAAGTAGGCCACTAAAACCACAGGCAACATTGTGACTAGTTTACTAAGACAAGAATACTCCTAATAAAAATCCTAGTAAAGCTAATCAGATTCTCTAATGAATAAACATATAGTTCAACACATACTGGACTTAGAAAAACCTAAGCATGGCACCATCTTGATGGACAGGTTGAGACCACTGAATTATGGAGATAAAGGTAGAATGCACAAAGATGTCACAACATCTGCCTTCCAAGACAGCTAATGGCTCAGCTGAGTCCAAGAAAAGAACATGGGCTGAATGGGTATCACGTAGAGTACTAAATTTTTCCATGGCTGGCTGCATTCAGCTGTGGTAGCATATTTTGAGTTTAGTTGACATTCTATGAGAGTACAAAGTATGTTTACCTTGTTTTATGAATTTTATGTCTTCTGTTATCAAAGTACTTTAAGACTTTCTTTTGGCTATTTTTTCTTTTTTTTCCCTACTTAAGATTGGATAATTTTAGTTTCTTGCCATATCTGAACTTTCCGGAATTTTGTTTTTATATAACGCTTAGTGAAGCACGATGAATCACTATATGTGCTTTCGTGTGGCTACTCACAAGTTAATGTATTCTAACTCTTGTTCTGATAAAATTAAAATAAAAATTTTACATATATTTATATATTTTTTCTAGTAAGTAAGAGATTTGTAAATAATATATATTTTAGATAGTAAAACAAGGTGAATGCTATGTTAATAGTATATAATAAATTCAAAAAGACAATTGGATTGTAATGTAGCTTTAATAAGTATATAATAAGTATATAAGTATATTTAATATTAAATTGTGCTTTTAATTGCTTTCTTAGCAAAAAGGTTATCTTTCATTAAGAGTTTTCAAATGAATTTTAGACAAAGCTACTAGGCTGACAGAATAATGAATTTCCATTAATGTGGTGACTGATGATTGATTCTAGTCATTGAATGTCTTTTCCCAAAGTTACACTATAGAGACTCATTTTTGGATAATAATCAGCCATACCTGTAATAGCTTTTCACTTTATAATTTGGGTTGCTCCACTGAGCAGCCTGAGATATTGACCTGATTACAGGTAAATTACCTTTGTGTCATTTGCTTCCTTGACTATGTGTGTGGGTAGTACAAACACTGAATTCTATCTTGAGTTTAGATAATTCTTACTTAGCCTAACACTGTATTAAGGTTTTTAAAATATTCTTTACTAAAAGTATTCCTTAAAACTCTAACCAGATGTTTAAAAATAGAAATGAATACATTCAGGCTGAGACTGCTACTCAGCTATCTTTAACTATAATAATTCACTTTTAAGTAAGATTTTATATGATCTGCTGTGATCACATAACAACTTAACAAAATTAGCATTGTGTATTTCATCTTCAGATTTTTCATTCCTTATTTCCTTTGAACATAGCTTTAATGTTACTCTAAAGTGAATTAAACAAACTAAGAAGAATATAATTTTTCTGAACTGGTAATCAAATTTTCAAACCTTAGGATTTTAAGATTATTTCTATATTTTCCAGCTTGACCATGAAAATGAATCCTCAAACCTCCTTTGAAATGATTACTGAGCTATTAAGAAGCACAAATTAAAATAATTTCTAAAATTGGAATATGATAATCATCTTAATTGAAGAAAATTATGGTCAAAATAAATGTGTTCTGCCAATCTCCTTTTCCTTTTCAAAATGTTGGTATATAATGCTTTAAAAAATATATTCCAAAGTATTTAAATACAGATAAATTGGAAGACTCAAAATTAGTTCTCTTTATTTTGGGATTAGTTGGCTTAATTAAAATAGCTCTATTTTCAGTGTTCATGGTAGATTGTATTTTTGGAAAATACTTTAAAAATTATTTTTGGTTATGATTAATAGTCAAAGATTATTTTCACTACTTCTACTTGCTGTAGTGACTAAAACTGAATAGATTGTAAATACCAAGTGTTGGAAAGGATGTGGAGCAATTGGGACTCTCATACATTGATGTTAGGAATAAAGAATGGTACAACCAGTTGGAAGAACTTGGTAATGGTTTAGTAAATTTATACATATACCTACTCTATGACATGGCAATTTCACTACTGGGTACTTATCCAAGAAAAATAAAAACTTTGGGCCACAAAAGACATATGTACTATAGTATTTATATCAGCTTTGTCCTATAATAGCCCAAACTGAATACAACCCACACACTCATCTTCAGGTGAATGGATTAACAAATTATGTTATATGCATACATGGAGTACTACTCAGTAATGAAAAGGAATAAACTATTTTATTATTATTATCTTTATGGACACAGTGCACAGCGTGTAGGATCTTAGTTCCCCGACTGGGCATTGAACCCACACCCCATGCTTTGGAAGTACAGAGTCTTAACCACTGGACCACCAGAGAAGTCCCAGAAATAAACACTTGATGTACACAACAGCATGTATGAATGTCAAAACATTTCCCTGAGGAAAATAAGCAAAAAAAATGAAAAAGAGTATATACTATATATTTCCACTTATATGAACTTGCAGAATACACAAACTGAAGAATGGTGATAGAAATCAGAACTATAATTGCCTGGAGGAAGCAGAAAATGGACTGGAAAGGGGCATGAGGAAACTTTATAGGACAAAGGAATTGTTCTATATCTTAATTAAAGTGGTGTATACATGTGTGACTGCATTTGTCAAAATTCAATAAACTATATACTTAAAATCAATACATATTATTGTATATAAATTGAATTTAATAAAAGTAATAAGAGGACCTTCAAGATGGCAGAAGAGTAAGACGTAGAGATCACCTTCCTCACCACAAAAACACCAGAAATACATCTATATGTGAAACAACTCCTACAGAACACCTACCGAACACTGGCAGAAGACCTCAGACTTCCCAAAAGGCAAGAAACTCCCCACGTACCTGCGTAGGGCAAAAGAAAAAAGAAAAAACAGAAACAAAAGAATAGGGATGGAACCTGCACCAGTGGGAGGGAACTGTGAAGGAGGAAAGGTGTCCACACACTAGAAGTCCCTTCATGGGTGGACACTGCGGGTGGCGGAGGGGGGAAGTTTCGGAGCCGCGGAGGAGAGCACAGCGACAGGGGTGCAGAGGGCAAAGTGGAGAGATTCCCGCACAGAGGATCAGGGCCAACCGGCACTAACCAGCCCGAGAGGCTTGTATGCTCACCCGCCGGGGTGGGCAGGGCTGGGAGCTGAGGCTCTGGCTTCGGTCGGATCGCAAGGAGAGGACTGGGGTTGGCGGTGTGAACACAGCCTGAAGGGGGTTAGTGCACCATGGCTAGCCAGGAGGGAGTCCGGCGAAAAAGTCTGGAACCGCCTAAGAGGTAAGAGACCATTGTTTCCTGGTGTGCAAAGAGAGGGGATTAAGTGTGCCACTTAAAGGAGCTACAGAGACGGGCATGAGCCGTGGCTATCAGCGTGGACCCCAGAGACGGCCATGAGACGCTAAGGCTGCTGCTGCCACCACCAAGAAGCCTGTGTGCGAGCACAGATCACTATCCCCACCTCCCCTCCCCGGAGCCTGTGCAGCCCTCCATTGCCAGGGTCCCGGGATCCAGGGACAACTTCCCCGGGAGAACGCATGGCGGGCCTCAGGCTTGTGCAACGTCATGCTGGCCTCTGCCGCCGCAGGCACGCCCCACACTCCGTACCCCTCCCTCCCCCCGGCCTGAGTGAGCCAGAACCCCTGAATCAGCTGCTCCTTTAACCCCGTCCTGTCTGAGCAAAGAACAGATGCCCTCAGGCAACCTACACACAGAGACAGGGCCACATCCAAAGCTGAACCCGGGGAGCTGCACAAACAAAGAAGAGAAAGGGAAATCTCTCCCAGCAGCCTCAGGAGCAGCAGATTAAATTTCCATCATCAACTTGACGTACCCTGCATCTGTGGAATAACTGAATAGACAACGAATCATCCCAAATTGAGGAGGTGGACTTTGGTAACAACGATTTATATATTTTTCCCTCTTTTTCTCTTTTTGTGAGTGTGTATATGTATGCTTCTGTGTGTGATTTTTGTCTGTATAGCTTTGCTTTTACCATTTTTCCTAGGGCTCTGTCTGTCCGTTCTTTTGTTTTTGTTTTTTTAATATAGTTTTCAGTGCCTGTTATCATTGGTGGATTTGTTTTTTGGTTTGGTTGTTCTCTTCTTTCTTTCTATCTTTTTCTTTAAATTATTTAAATTTTTTTAATGATTATTTTTTCTTTTTTATTTTAATAACTTCTAAATTTTATTTTATTATCTTTTTCTTTCTTTCTTTTTTTCTCCCTTTTGTTCTGAGCCATGTGGATGACAGGCTCTTGGTGCTCCAGCAAGGTGTCAGGGCTGTGACTCTGAGGTGGGAGAGCCAAGTTCAGGACATTGGTCCACCAGAGACCTCTCAGCTCCACATAATGTCAAACAGCAAAAAATTCCCAGAGATCTCCATCTCAATGCCAAGACCCAGATCCACTCAATGACCAGCAAGCTACAGTGCTGGACACCCTATGCCAAACAACTAGCAAGATAGGAACACAGCCCCATCCATTAGCAGAGAGGCTACCTAAAATCATAATAAGTTCACAGACAACCCAAAACACACCACCAGATGTAGACCTACCCACCAGAAAGACAAGATCCAGCCTCATCCACCAGAACACAAGCACGAGTCCATTTCACCAGGAAGCCTACACAGCCCACTGAACCAACCTTAGCCACTGGGGGAAGAAACCAAACACAACAAGAACTATGAACCTGCAGTCTGCGAAAAGGAGACCCCAAAAACAGCAAGTTAAGCAAAATGAGAAGACAAAGAAACACACAGCAGATGAAGGAGCAAGGTAAAAACCCAGAAGACCTAACAAATGAAGAGGAAATAGGCAGTCTACCTGAAAAACAATTCAGAATAATGATAGTAAAGATGATCCAAAATCATGGAAATATAATGGAGAAAATACAAGAAATGTTTAACAAGGACCTAGAAGAACTAAAGAGCAAACAAACATTCATGAACAATACAATAAGTGAAATTAAAAATTCTCTAGAGGGGATCAATAGCAGAATAACTGAGGCAGAAGAAATAATAAGTGGCCTGGAAGATAATATAGTGGAAATAACTACTGCAGAGCAGAATAAAGAAGAAATAATAAAAAGGATTGAGGAAAGTCTCAGAGACCTCTGGGACAATATTAAACGCACCAACATTCGAATTATAGGGGTCCCAGAAGGAGAAGAGAAAAAGAAAGGGACTGAGACAATATTTGAAGAGATTATAGTTGAAAACATCCCTAATATGGGAAGGGAAATAGTTAATCAAGTCCAGGAGGCACAGAGAGTCCCATACAAGATAAATCCAAGAAGAAACACGCCAAGACACATATAAATGAAACTATCAAAAATTAAATACAGAGAAAAAATATTAAAAGCACCAAGGGAAAAACAGCAAATAACATACAAGGGTATCCCCATAAGGTTAACAGCTGATCTTTCAGCAGAAACTCTACAAGCCAGAAGGGAGTGGCAGGACATATTTAAAGTGATGAAAGGGAAAAAGCTACCACCAAGATTACTCAATCCAGCAAGTATTTCATTTAGATTTGATGGAGAAATTAAAACCTTTACAGACAAGCAAAAGCTAAGAGAATTCAACATGATCAAAACAGCTTTACAACAAATGCTAAAGGAACTTCCCTAGGCAGGAAACACAAGAGAAGAAAAAGACCTAAAATAACAAGCCCAAAACAATTAAGAAAATGATAATAGGAACATACATATCGATAATTACCTTAAAAGTAAATGGATTAAGTGCTACAACCAAAAGACATAGACTGGCTGAATGGATACAAAAACCAGACCCATATATATGCTGTCTAAAAGAGACCCACTTCAGACCTAGGGACACATACAGACTGAAAGGGAGGGGATGGAAAAAGATATTCCATGCAAACGGAAATCAAAAGAAAGCTGGAGTAGCAATTCTCATATCAGACAAAATAGACTTTAAAACAAAGACTATTACAAGAGACAAAGAAGGACACTTCATAATGATCAAGGGTGCAATCCAAGAAGAAGATATAACAATTATAAATATTTATGCACCCAACATAGGAGAACCTCAATACATAAGGCAAATACTAACAGCCATAAAATGGGAAATCGACAGTAACACAATCATAGTAGGGAACTTTTAACACCTCACTTTCACCAATGGACAGATCATCCAAAATAAAAATAAATAAGGAAACACAAACTTTAAATGATACATTAAACAAGATGAACTTAATTAATGTTTATAGGACATTTCATCCAAAACCAACAGAATACACTTTCATCTCAAATGCTCATGGAATGTTCTCCAGGGAAGATCATATCTTGGGTCACAAGTCAAGCCTTCGTAAATTTAAGAAAATTGAAATCATATCAAGTATCTTTTCTGACCACAATGCTATGAGACTAGATATCAATTACAGGAAAACACCTGTAAAAAATACAAACACATGGAGGCTAAACAATGCACTACTTAATAACCAAGAGATCACTGAAGAAATCAAAGAGGAAATCTAAAAACACCTAGAAACAAATGACAATGAAAACACGATGACGAAAAACCTATGAGATGCAGCAAAAGCAGTTCTAAGAGGGAAGTTTATAGCAATACAATCCTCCCTCAAGAAACAAGAAACATCTCAAAGAAACAACCTAACCTTACACCTAAAGCAATTAGAGAAAGAGGAACAAAAAAACCCCCAAAGTTAGCATAAGGAAAGAAATCATAAAGATCAGATGAGAAATAAATGAAAAAGAAGTGAAGAAAATGATAGCAAAGATCAAGAAAACTAAAAGGATGTTGTTTGAGAAGATAAAAAAAAAAGATAAACAATTAGCCAAACTCATCCAGAAAAAAAGGGATAAGACTCAAATCAATAGAATTAGAAATGAAAAAGGGGAAGTAACACCTGACACTGCAGAAATACAAAGCATCATGAGAGATTACTACAAGCAACTCTATGCCAATAAAATGGACCACCTGGAAGAAATGGACAAATTCTTAGAAATGCACAAACTTCCAAGACTGAACCAGGAAGAAATAGAAAATATGAACAGACAAATCACAAGCACTGAAATTGAGACTGTAATTAAAAATCTTCCAACAAACAAAAGCCAAGGACCAGATGGCTTCACAGGTGAATTCTATCAAACATTTAGAGAAGATCTAATGCCTATCCTTCTCAAACTCCTCCAAAATATAGCAGAGGGAGGAGCACTCCTAAACTCATTCTATGAGACCACCATAACCCTGATACCAAAACAAGACAAAGATGTCACAAAAAAAAGAAAACTAGAGACCAATATCACTGATGAAGGTAGATGCAAAAATCCTCAACAAAATACTAGCAAACAGAATCCAACAGCCCATTAAAAATTTCATACACCATGATCAAGTGGTGTTAATCCCAGGAATGCAAGGTTCTTCAATATATGCATATCAGTCAATGTGATACAGTATATTAACAAATTGAAGGAGAAAAACCAGATGATCATCTCAATAGATGTAGAGAAAGCTTTTGACAAAATTCAGCACCCATATATGATAAAAACCCTCCAGAAAGTAGGCATAGAGGGAACTTAACTCAACATAATAAAGGCCATATATGACAAACCCACAACCAACATCATCCTCAATGGTGAAAAACTGAAACCATTTCCACTAAGATCAGGAACAAGACAAGGTTGCCCACTCTCACCACTATTATTCAACATAGTTTTGGAAGTTTTAGCCACAGCAATCAGGGGGAAAAAAAGAAATAAAAGGAATACAAATCAGAAGAGAAGAAGTAAAGCTGTCACTGTTTGCAGATGACATGATACTATACATAGAGAATCCTAAAGATGCTACCAGAAAACTACTAGAGGTAATCAATGAATTTGGTAAACTTGCAGGATACAAAATTAATGCACCATAGTCTCTTGCATTACTATACACTAATGATGAAAAATCTGAAAGTGAAATTAAGAAAACACTCCCATTTACCATTGCAACAAAAAGAATAAAATACCTAGGAATAAACCTACCTAAGGAGACAAAAGACCTGTATGCAGAAAATTATAAGACACTGATGAAAGAAATTAAAGATGATACAAATAGATGGAGAGATATACCATGTTCTTGGATTGAAAGAGTGAACATTGTGAAAATGACTATATTATCCAAAGCAATCTACAGATTCAATGCAATACCTATCAAACTCCCACTGGCATTTTTCAGAGAACTAGAACAAAAAATGTCACAATTTGTATGGAAACACAAAAGACCTCAAATAGCCAAAGCAATCTTGAGAAAGAATAACGGAGCTGGAGGAATCAGGCTCCTGGACTTCAGACTATACTACAAAGCTACAGTAATCAAGACAGTATGGTACTGGCACAAAAACAGAAATATAGATCAATGGAACAGGATAGAAAGCCCAGAGATAAACCCACGCACATATGGTCACCTTTTCTTTGACAAAGGAGGCAAGAATATACAATGGAGAAAAGACTGCCTCTTCAATAAATGGTGCTGGGAAAATTGGACAGCTACCTGTAAAAGAATGAAATTAGAACACCTGGGAAAACTGGACCACTACCTGTAAAAGAATGAAATTAGAACACCCCCTAACACCATACACAAAAATAAACTCAAAATGGATTAAAGACCTAAATGTAAGGCCAGACACTATCAAACTCTTAGAGGAAAACATAGGCAAAACGCTCTATGACATAAATCACAGCAAGATTCTTTTTGACCCACCTTCCTGAGAAATGGTAATAAAAAAGAAATAAACAAATGGGACCTAATGAAACTTAAAAGCTTTTGCACAGCAAAGGATACCATAAACAAGATGAAAAGACATCCCTCAGAATGGGAGAAAATATTTGCAAGTGAAGCAACTGACAGAGAATTAATCCCCCCAATTTAGAAGCAGCTCATGCAGCTCCATATTAAAAAGACAAACAGCCCAATCCAAAAATGGGCAGAAGACCTAAATAGACATTTCTCCAAAGAGGATATACAGATTGCCAACAAACACATGAAAGAATGCTCAACATCATTAATCATTAGACAAATGCAAATCAAAACTACAATATGATATCATCTCACACCAGTCAGAATGGCCATCATCAAAAAATCTACAAACAATAAATGCTGGAGAGGGTGTGGAGTAAAGGGAACCCTCTTGCACTGTTGGTGGGAATGTAAACTGATACAGCCACTATGGAGAACAGTATGGAGTTTCCTTAAAACACTAAAAATAGACCATACAACCCAGCAATCCCACTACTGGGCATATACCCTGAGAAAACCATAATTCAAATAGAATCATGTACCAAAATGTTCATTGCAGCTCTATTTACAATAGCCAGGACATGGAAGCAACCTAAGTGTCCATCGACACATGAATAGATAAAGAGGATGTGGCACATATATACAATGGAATATTACTCAGCCATATAAAGAAGTGAAATTGAGTTATTTTTAATGTGGTGGATGGACCTAGAGTCTATCATACAGATTGAAGTAATTCAGTAAGAGAAAATCAAATACCGTATGCTATCACAGATATATGGAATCTAAAAACAAACAAACAAAAAAGGAGTGGTCATGAGTAACTTAGGGGCAAGATGTGAATAAAGATGCAGACCTACTGGAGGATGGACTTGAGGACATGGGGAGGGAGAAGGGTAAGCTGGGACAAAGTGAGAAAGTGTTAGTGTATATATGGACATATTTACTACCAAATGTAAAATAGATAGCTAGTGGGAAGCAGTCTCAGCACAGGGAGATCAGCTCGGTGCTTTGTGGCCATTTAGAGGGGTGGGATAGGGAGGGTGGGAGGGAGGGAGATGCATGAGGGAAGAGATATGGGGATATATGTATATGTATAACTGATTCACTTTGTTATAAAAGCAGAAACTAACACCGTTGTAAAGCAATTATACTGCAATAAAAGTGCTAAAAAAGATAATCATAATAAAAGTAATAAACAAGTAAAGCCAAAAAAGTATTTTCTAATAGTATTTAAAATAATAATAATTGGCTAGTGTTGAATTTAAAATAACTGCAAACTTATATGGAAAAAGATCCATTTTGCATCAAAAATGTGACCATGGAGAAAATACAATTTAATATCTAAATTAAGGCATTTTTGACAGTGAAATGTATACTATCCACAGTTTTCCTGGGTTCAAATGAGTAAATCAGGACTTTCCTAAGAATCTGGAAGTATTGTGACCCTAGTTATGATACATTTACAAAAATTGTGACTTAAAGGTCTATAGAACAACTGCTTGTGTAGGTAGACTCGCTGCCTGATTACTTATATCTTTGGAAAATTCAAGGGCAACTGATAATTTTCAGGAACCGTCAGTACCATGATGGCATGGAGACCTTCAGTATCTCCAGCTTACCAGTTGTATGGTGTGAATCAGACATACTCAGTGACGTCTACAAATCTGATGATTCTGTTACTGAAATAACTGAACCAGTCTTGCTCTGTTCAGCTCTCATCCACTTACATCTGAGCGCACAGGCTCATTAGATTGCTGCGTTGTTCACATTCCAGACTTTCCCAGATGACACATGGAATTATTCTACAAGTTGGAGTGTTAGCCTAAACAATGTGATTTATCTCTCAGTCAGTGACTAGTACATGCTATTAGTTTCCCCAAAGTCAGATTTTGATAGAAATATTTACAGGGTCGAGTGGGGATACCAAAAAGTAGAATTACGATGAAATTTGACTCAGAAAGGGCTTTCTGAAGAAGGTGATATTTGAACTGAGTTTTTAAGGATAGGTAAGCATTATATAGACAGATAAAAGCTTCTGCCTACTTCTTTGGAACAATCACACTGGAGCCTTTAGCTGCCATGCCAGGTATCTGACTACCCCCAGGCTATCATGCTGTGAGGAAGCCCCAACATACCACCTATAGAAGGACCATATGGAGTAGCTCTGACACTGCATAAAAACAAAGTGATGCTTCACTCATCCCAGTTGCTTCAGTCCCAGTGTTCCAGCTCCAGCCTCCCCTTGACTGCAACCTCAAAAACACTTAGTGCCAGACCACCTTCTAAATCCTGACCTCCAAAAACTATGAGAGATAATAAAAATGAGTATTGTTTTTGAAGTCACTTAGTTTTGGGATGATTTGCTATGAAGCAATAGGTAACTGGAAAAATATGGTAAAGCATAAACCCCTGGAAGAGAAATTTGACATAAGTTTAATAAGCAATGAAGGCCCACAAAAAAATCTGTTGGGTAGAAGAAGGATAAATGTGGTATTTTAAGAAGTTCAGACAAATAGCAGTGTTCAGGATCACCTGATACCAGGGATGCCTGGAAGTAGAGAAATGATCTCAGAGTGTTCTGGGCACCAAATGAACAGTCTTTGGCAAGGCTGAGATTTTTCTATTTACAGAAACATTTCTCTTTTTTAAGGTAGAAATGTTTTAGAAAATTTACACATGTGATTTTGGGAATTTATTCATATTTTTAAAATCTTGACCTCTTAATGAACACCCTACTGAGTCATTTTATGAAAAATATATTTACCTCCTTATAAATCTGTTTCATAAATGTGGGTTTTCATTAATTGGTTCAATGACCTTATCTATTAGTCATTTTGTTCATTATTTTAAAATCTCCATTTAACACTGCTACTGTGTAGAAACCAAGAGATTTCATTAGCATCACATGATACAGAATTAATGAGCTAGCATCAAACTTTTTCCCCAAAAATGACTTAAAGCAGCAAGCTTTAAAATACATTTCATCAATCAGTATATTTTACAACATAGTACCCTTTAGTCCAACACCATTAGCACATCAGTTATATCAAAGCGGTGAGCTTCTGTACATATTTCTATTACTGTTGATGTTCAATAGAAATCTCTAACTGTGAAGCATGTGATTTTCCAGCACAGATAACCCATGGGTCAGTTTTCCTCTTTCTAATCGAGGATCCCCTCCATCTCTCATCTTGGAAAGAAAAGAGGGGTTGTCTCACTGCCCTCATTGTGTCTGGCATAAGGCTGTTTCCAAACATCACCCTTTCCCTGTTCTCTGCTCTACCATAAACCATCACTCACATCCCTGCTGTTCACCCACTGAAGCTACTCGATCAACAACTCTCAATCTTGGCCATTTCCTGTCTTTGGGGCCTGCTGAGAGGTATATGTGGAGTGGGCTATGCTTCCCTTCATTTCCTGGTGTTTTGTTCTCTAGAGCTGTATCAGAAAGCTCTAGAAAGTGTCAGACTCTATCAAATGGTACCAAGAGAACCATTTAAACCAGAAGAGAAATATTTTAAATTGCACATCAAATATTTGATTACTTGTGCCTCTAAAGCCATATTTTATGTTCAGAGTGTTTGGGAATGTCCACCTTGGTCTTGTCTCTGTGTCTCTCTTTTAGAGCAATTTTCTCTTTTTTCTAATCTCCATTATCCAAGCTTTACTCTTCTTTGGGGAAATTCTACTCACTACCCATAGATTCAGTCCCAGTATCCAGCCTCTTATTTTATGTTTTCCAAAGTCAAGAGGGTTTATTTATTCAAAAGTGATTAAGGGTTGGGTGGGGCAGTGCATCAGCAGGAGTGTGTGGTGGCATTTAGCCTTCCAATTTTCGTAGGTGGTTCAGAGTTCTCTCCAAGTCCCCTTCCCCATTTATTCACCAGTATAAATTGCAGACTTTTATTCTTCAGATTAGAGAATCTCCTCCTCTCTCTCCACCCCCATTTCTCAAGGTCAAATGTTAATTGTCAGAAATAATACAACCTAGCTCTGAGCATTGAAAAGCAGAGGCATTCCTAACTGCATTTAAGTTGGAGATGTTACTTCACGTTATTTTGCAAGGTTAGTTCACTCAGTTCAATCTTTGCCTCCTTCCCTTCCACATTTTGTCCCAACATGTCTGTTTAGAATTAGAATAGGTCTTGAGGTGAGCCATTGAATTTTTAAAAATGGCCATTCTCTTTAGCTACAAAAAATATTTAGGGAAATCTAGAAATTAGCTGAATTAAATATTGAAGAAACATAACTGTTCTTTGGGAGAAAGGGGAAGGATAGGTTTAGTTTTCCCTAAAATAGAAGAAATCCCAGAGTAACTTGTAATTATTTTTGCTTAATGCATGTATATCAATAAAGCTTAGTGCAATATTGCTTAGCACCCTATTTTATTTGTTTATCCATGAGATTAGAATATATTAAATGACTAAGGGTTTGCTATGTGAAGATTTGGGATAAGAACATTAATGACTCCCAAAAATGCAGCTGTTGAAAACCCAAGAAGACTTTAGAATGAGGATAAAGAAAGGTCAGCATGACTGGAGTCTAGTGTATATTTTCCCAATGCTTTTATGTTAGAAAATAAAGAATGGAGAAAGCAAGTATGTCTCATATTCAAAATTTTGTATTCTTGCTTAGAAAAATAATGGAGATTAGAAGGATGTTTTAGATCTTTCTTCTCTTGATCACCAACTATGTCCAATACACATCCCATATCAGGGAAGATTGGAGAGATAAGAGAAGAACAATTATGGAGGAGATTTAGAATATTTTGTACCTTTTTAGAATTAAGGAGTAAGAGAAAACCTTTTCAACTTTCTTCACCTGGGAATTTGACCTGGCTTTCTGGCATGTCACTGTGGTTCAGCTTTTGAGGTGCTGATGTTGAAACTGGTACTTCAGCTAATATCTTATTTTCTCCTTTCTGGGAAAGCAAGCCTATAATGTATTTAATGGCTCAGATAGAACAGCAGGAAGAGTTTACTAATAAAAGATTTTGGAAAAAGAAGTAAGAGAGAGAAGCTGGCATGAGTTTTAGTGTCAGCATGCAAACAGTCCCCCTGGAGGGCATTGCTGTCTCCTGCCAATCACAAAGATTCTCCCAGCTGTCAATCACCAGGCTGCCTAGACTCTGCCAGCTCAAGGAACTTGCATATTCTGTGCTGGAGGCTTTTTTTTTAAGCAGCATAAAGCTACATAAAAGTACTGTTGAACTGATAGAAATATAACAACACGCCTGCTTGATGAATTTGCAACCAAATAAAGCATATATTCCTCTTCTAATGGTCAAATTCTTTCCACTGTATTAATTGGTTTTGATGTACTTTATACTTAAGAATGGACATATGTGTGTAGGAGTCTCTGAGGTACAGTGATCTTTATACTTTTTAGGAATCTTGTAGAAAATAAAATAGATTTTCACTGAGGTCATGACTTGACTTTCAATGATTCTTGGTCATCTTTTTCACACACACACATACACACACACACACAATGTGAGTTTTGTTCATGGGAAAACTTTTTATTTTCCTTTAATAAATTTTATATGTAATAAAAATAAAAAGCCAAGAAAGACTGGATGGGTTGGGATAATGGAGTCATTGCCTATGTGGGAAAGTAAAACACCTCTTAAATTTTTATATCTTAAAAATGTCTTATACAGAATATTTCAACTATAAAAATGTATGTAGTTTGAAATATTCAAACCTAAGTTTTTGTTCAACTTTAAATGAGTCAGTTACAAGAGAAAATTTGACCTTCTTCCTTTCCTTGCAACTCAGTAAATATTTGACATAGTTGCTTTCTTAGTTCACACATAGTCTTTGGAAAGTAATCAGTGAAATGATCAGATACAGAGACCTGTATGTAATAGCTGAATTCTGAGGAATTATCTTATTTACAGAGAAAATTTAGATGTTAACTTGAGGGGCTAGAAAACTGGTAGAATTGCCAAGTGAGAACATGTCGTAGGAGGTAAAATAGAATGAGATGTCCCTGAATCCCTTTGTGGATGGAATGTTTACTTTGCTTGGAGTGGAGATCCAGGACAGATGACTTCTTACTGGGTGGAGAGGAGGAGTCAACTCTCTTTCCCTCTTTCTTGATCAGCCATTAACATAGAGTTGAGTATGACTCTTGCTTCTTCCCTTCTTTCCATTCATTTTTACTTAAATGTGCAACTGTAGGTGGAAGGCTCTCCCCTCTGCAGCCTTGGATTCTGGGGGCCTCAGAGGCTCTCTGACCCTTGGCTCTGCTGTGGCTGCTTAACTCATGATGGTGTCAACATTTGATTCCATCTTTTCATCTATATTTATGAGATTCAAAAATGTATTACATCTATAATCTATAAAAATTCCATAATTGGTGGATGTTTAATATTATTTTACCTACAGGTAAACTGGATGATGTGAAAAAGTCAGAAATCCAGCATTTGAAAAATAACAACTGATATGAAAAAACACAGGTAAGATTAAACTCCTATAATGCACAGATATCTCATGGAAAAGTCAAGTTGTTTACTTTTTCATAATTTAAACAAACCATCCAAAATATCTCTAATTAAATTTATTTTTATCCTTCTTATGGGTGAGTTCAGACTTTCCAATATGAATCTGTGAACACAGCCTAAGGAGTAAACACAATTCTGTCTGTTGACATAGAGAAAACAAGCCCTTGCTGATAGCAATCATATCTCCTAATTCAATAACCCTCTCCCACTCCCACCCTAAGAACATAGCACAAAAAATAGGCCATCAGTCAATCCTCAATGAATGCTTTGTATTAGCGTGCAATTTGAAAAAAAAAAAAAACCCTATCATTATCTATCTATCTACCTTTATTTCTCTGTTCACACTTTAAATATGCCTAATGACTGTGGTGGCAGAATTTTATTTTCATAACAATGTGAATAAACATATTCCTAGAACATCACTCTTGTTAGATGTAAAGTGAAGTAGTTAAGGAAGGAATTATTTTTAACAGGTAATTTGCTTGATATGGTTCTAATACAATGCCATATATAAGTGGAAGCTTAATAAATTACTTGGATTAATTCTATCCTGCTAAAGAGCATTTCTGTTTACCATTTCATATTTTTTTGTGGTTAAGATTAGTCAGATGTCCGTTTTTCATTATTATGAAGATGTTGAACTAAGTTCAGCATAACCTTTGCTGGGAGATAATTCTCCATCATTTTTTCACAATTTTGTACATCTTCAAAACTGAAAGCACTGACAATCTTTCATCTTAGCTATCTTTTCAAATATACTTGTGTAGCAAACAACCTTGGGAGATAGAAATACTTCACCTCTGGAGCAAAGGTCAGATTTGCTTGCAGCCCATGATATAAAAGATTGGAGTTTTCTAAGCTTGAGGTTCCTCAGCTGTGATGCAAACCCACCACAAACACAGCATCCACTTGGGCCCCTATCTTTCACCCCATGAAACTTTGAGAGCAAGAGGAACCCACACAACCACGAGGTGCGTGCTTCCTTCTACACCGTGAGTAGTAAGTCCTTTGTATCTGTCCCAGGAATCTTGTGTCTTTGGTCAGCTTCTGTGAAAATGTAACAGGCTTACTTTTTATGATTCTAATAGAGTAAAATCTCAGGTCCTTCACAGTTCTTGACACACTTCTGATGGGATAAATAAAACCATGTAATGTGACATTTTGCCAGAAAAAAAGAAAATTTAAGGGGCTCCTGACAAAGTCTCCTTAGTGTCCTTCTTTGTAATTAGACACTCAATTCACTTGTTTTTCTATTGCTTTTTTTAAATAGTCAAGAAAATTTGGCCTAAGGAAGACCAAGGCAGGTAAAAGAAAAGAGTGTTTTCATAAGGTTCAGGAAGCTCTCTTGGGGGAGAGGGGTCAACTCCCAAGTGTACCACTCTAGCCATTAAGTAGCTAGAATGCCAAATATGTATGATTCCTCATAGAAAGAGACATGTTTTTTTTGTTCAATAAATATCTTGCCTACATTTTATTAATATCAGCCCTCTTTTTAAATGGAAAGGAAAATATGTGCTATATCAATATTTTATCTTTGTATACTAATCAGCAGTAGTGCATTTGATATATTTTCCTATAAAGTCAAGTGATATATGTATATCAAATATACAAACATATATATATATATATATATATATATAAAATGTTTCTCCTTTCAAGTTTGGATGATTAACTCTCAGTAATTGATTTATTCCATCCTGACCATTCTTCCACCCAGCCTGTTTGGATATACTTGGTAGTAAACAGTTGCCATTTTAATGACAACTTGTCATTTTGACATAGCAAAGAAAGCAGCTATTTAAGCTGTAAGTTTTACATGCCAATATGTGACTAAAAAGCCACAATCACTCTTATTTTTACATATCACAGAAAGTCTCTAAATAACCAGGCTTTGTCAGTTGAATTGAGATACTTGAAGGTAATCTGTCTTATAGCTAGTATTAGTCATTGTTTCAAGTCTAGAAACTGGCATTAACCTTACAATTCATTTTCAGTGGCAGTTTTTGTTTTTAGCAGAAACATTTAGTAAAACGTATTGACAGACTCAAGCTCCACTATAAACAGATCACTCAACCCAGAGAGATCTCTTGTCTGTCATTCTGAGAAAGAAGTAGAAAACTGACAGATGGGCACACAGTTCCTCTAGTATCTACAAGGACAAGGACTAGCTTGATATATGTCCTTCTTAAGCTGCATTTGAAAGACAATTAATCGTATTCCACAAATTGAAACTGTGTTATAATTAAGGAAGAATAATTTATAATCTATATTCTTATCATCTCAAATTAGATAAAAGGAAAAGCCTGTGTAAAAGTATACAACGCTTAAAAATTAAAATGACCACAGGATACCAGTGTCCACAGTCTTCATTTTTGAAGGTGTTTGTGCTTTACTCCCTGGGTGGTTTAAGACTGTTTTTAGTTCTTTGAGAATCTTTGAAACCAACACATCATCACAGCTGTCCTGCTATTACTATGATCATCTGCACTCCAATTAGAAATCAAGTTTGTTTATTTAAACTGATCTAGTACACTTTTCATTCCACCATTCTTGAGTAGGGCAACATCCAATATGGCAGATAGAAAGTTTCTCCCAAGAGTTGTAAAATGTGTTTGTTTGGTTTTTAGTCTATCTCTCTCCTTTTTGTTTGTAAACCCTAAGAACTTCTATGGGTCATTCAGAGTTTGATCAGAAAAAAGAGGCTCCAGAAGATATGTATATTACAAGGGATTTGACCTTACACAAGTGTGGGGCTAGTTACCCAATCTATGTGAGGCTGATTGTTCTCTGTGCGACACTGGTGGCTGAAGTCCACAGGGCTGGTGGTCCGGAAGGAAGAATAGAAACACAGTGGGGGACTCATGGACAAAGTGGAACCAGAAACAGCAGGGCAGGATGTAACCATGAGAACGTACAGGAACCCACATTGATCTTTCACTGCTTCCAAGGCTCCAGCTTCCCTGGTGAGGCACCCTGAGAGAGAAGTTTGGGTCATGCTCAGGGAGCTCAGCACAACCTGGGGGAAGCACTGAGATGCTGACCCAGTAGGTCTGGCAGGAGCTGAAGGAGCTGTGGGTGGAGGGAGCCCAGCCTGAACCAGGTGAGCACAGGTGAGCAAATAAGACTTCTGAATACAGGAACACACTGCTGCTTCACTCCCACCTTCCAAATCTCATGCAAAATGTCACATTAGACTCACACTAATTCGGAATCGTGCAGGGAAGGGAATCCCGGAGAGCAGAGTTCCAGGATAGCTCAGTGGACGACACACTTCAAATCTAGAATTATTCCAAAATAAAAGAGTTTTATTTTAAATTATTTATTTATTTATCGAAATATAGAGCACTCACAATATTTTGTTAGTTTCGGGTGCATAATACAGTGATTTGATAGTTTTATAGATTACACACCATACAAAGTTATACTTCACTTATTTCATCCCTTCCTCTGTGGTAACCACTAGTGGGTCCTCGGTATTTGTGAGTCTGCTTCTGTCTTGTTGTATACAAACACTGTATGTTTTCACTTATACCTGGAATCTTAATAAACAAAACAAATGAACAAATTAAAAGTTTATATTTAAAAAGTGAAAATAAACTTTTTATTCTGCTGAGAGTAGGATCATACTAACATACTGCTCCTCTCTCTTCCAGCATTATAGGGTAGATTTTCAGGTCAATACACACAAATCTACCTCATTTTAAAAATGGCTACAAGTTATTTTAAGATGTTAGTTACATATTTTAAAGTCATTCTGTTGAATTGATTCCAATATTCTTGCCTTAACAAGTAATGCTGCAAAGGGCATCTTTTCAAATATATCCTTGTACATTTATATGAACTTTATGTATAAAGGTTCATATAAATGAACCTTTCATGCATGTGAGTGTTTAAAATTGTCAAAAGTAAGAATATTAACATTTTAAATGTCAAATTGTTCTTCAAATGGTTGTTGGAATTTATAAATCTATCAATAGTACATAAGAATGTTTTTTTACTCATACTCTTACCAAACTGGATATTATCATTAAAAAAAAATATTGTCATTCTAGTAGAAAACAGGTGGTGTTTCAGTTGTGTGATGATGGATGTAGAATGTTAGCCATGTGGCTGGAGAAGGAGAGAAGAATGGGTAAGATGAAATCATGGGTAAATACATAAAAGTACAGAGGGAATGCTACTCTCAAAATGTATTTTTCAGGAAAGCTGAACTTTAGCATGGAGTTGAGGGTCAACTTGATATTGGCAGTCATGAAATGTTTGAATTCATATTAAGGAGACTGAATGTTTTTCAAAACCATTACAGTTTTTCAGAAAGGAAGAACGTACTCAGATTTTTATTTTAGAAATATGTCTATAAATGAAATGTAGGAGTCTGGCTTAACTGGGGCTAAAGCTGGACAAAGGATAATTAGTTAAGAGGTCCTTGATATGATAGGATACATATTAGCACTAAGGCACAGAAGTGTCTTTGAGAGAAGCATTGAAGACAGAACTACAGAACTTAAAGTCTAATTAGACATGAAACATAAAAGAGATGGAGTAGACTAGATTTTGATAGACTGAAATCTCAATTTTACTTTTGCAAAATTAGAGACTGCATGAAGAGAAGCAGAGCTGTGGAAGAGATGATGAATTTTGTCTTAGATATGTTCCTTGTGAGATGGCTGTAGAGTTCCAAACTGAACATGTGCAATAAATAAAGGGAAATGCAGGTTGCAAGCTCAGTTCTGGCTTGGAGACACAGATTTGAAAGTTATCAATGTATAGGTGGAAGAGGACATTTTGGGCTGGATAATTCTCTGTTGTGTGGTTGTTCTATGCATTATAGGATGGTAAGCAGCATCCCTGGTGTCTATCCACTAGAAATCAGTAACAGACTCTAAGTTGTGACCACGAAAAATATCTCCAGATAATACCAAATGTCCCTTGACGGTAAAATAAATTTCCCCTATTGAGAACTACTGGACTATGTGAAGTGAGAAGGGGAAAAAGTCAATGGTAAATCCCTGGGAACGTTGGTTTTAAAATGTGTCAGAGAAGGAGCATGGGAGAAGCACCAGGAAGGTAGAAGTAGAAAAACAAACAAACAAAAAAGTGGTACCATAGAAGAAAGAGGATGGAATGTGTAAAAAGAAGAAAACAGACATCAATGTCAAATACTGACAAAATGTCAAGTCAGTTGTCAAATATATTTGGCAATTTCAAGGTTACTGGTGACATTAACAAGAGTAGTTTTTTGGATGTCAGCTTCAGGTGCCACTGGAACCAGTTGTTCTAAAAAGTCTGATACACTGTGTTTGAGTGATGGCTATCTCATTGTTTTTCCTAGGGTTTTGCTGAAAGTTCTGTTAACTGTTTTTTTACCCATATTCAGTCTGGGTATTTCCTTAGAGAAATACTGAAATCTTTCTACATTTGTCTCTCCTGACTCCATTTTCAGATTTAAACTTTTAATAACCAAATACTATTCATACTTTAAGGCAACAACTCTCACTTTTTACTCTTTTATTGAAGTGTCTTCATTCTAAAATATTCAGAGTTTGTGTCCTGGTGCTAGTTGGTCTGGTGGGAATTTCAGGATGAGTTCTCTCTAGTGGTATGCTGAAGCTGGCTCTCACAGGCTCATGACAGCTGATTGTTAAATTTTCAGGAATTTTTGAGCTAGTCATTAAACATGATCATTATTAGAGATTAAATTATAAAACCTTACACTTGAATAATTTAAGAACAAAAGTAATAAATATTCAGTACTTATAGCTTTCTAATTATTTTACTATTATCTATGTTTCTGAGGTTATGTCTATTGTTTCTATATGGTGAAAATATTATATAATGTGGTGCTTCTATGCACCTCTTCCCAACTTTACATTCAGTGATATCAGGTTGGGAGCTTGAAATCAGCAACAGTTGGAAGTATTTACATTATGGATGTTGGAAAAAAACTACAAATCAGAACCTGAATATATGAATATATACACACACACACACATCGCACACATACATCATTACTGGTTAATTATAAAGGATACAACTGAGAAACAGCCAAATGAAAGAGATGCATAGGGCAAGTGTGGTGGAGAGGACATGGTGTGTGGAGCTTCCATACCCACTCTGGGAACCTAATGCATTCATCAACCTGGGAAGTCCCTAATTTACTTTTTGATTATCTAGACTAAAGAAAGTGATGGAAAAAAAATGTTAATAATGCCAATTAAACCTAACAGTGCCTTATGTCAGTAGCTGTTACATTGTGAATAGCACAAACATGGAGGAAATATTCTGTTATACAAAGACTATTATTATCCAATCAGCAAAGAAGTCACTCAGGACCTTGATGAATGAGCAAAATTCCAGGTCCTTGGTGAATGAGTGAAATTCCAACATATGCCTATGTCATTTCAATGTCATCTTACTCATGAATAAACCAACATTCATATCAACCAATATTCATATTGGAATTATACTCATTAAATTAATAATCTAGATTTGGCAAAGAATTTGGCAAAAATCAATGAGAGCATTTTGTGAGAATCAATTTGCTGTAAGAAACTTATAATAAAGAGTAATGTATATCTTATTATTTGCAAGTTGTTTGCTAGACATTTTTATATCAGTTAAATTTATAATAAACTTAGGTTTGCATATCTACATAAATATCTATGTTTACACATATATATGCATATTCACATATTTTTGTTTATTTATTTTCAGAAAGCCAATGGTTAAACATTTACCAGAATTACATTCTTATAAGATTTTCCCACTTAACTCACATGAACTGCCTTATAAAGTTGATATGTGACAACATCTCAGGGGAATATACTTCAGATTTTTCAGAAATTGTTGCTATATGTTGATATTTCTAAAATTGGGCTCCTTTCTGTTCCCACTCACTGCCCTTGCACAAAATTTCATTTTATCACATCTCCAGAAAATTACTCCATCTTTCCCTTACTATATCTACTTATTGTAGAATATTTATCTTGAAATTACTTAGCCAGGAAGGGAATCGGGAAGATGGCGGAAGAGTAAGAGGCAGAGATCATCTTCCTCCCCACAGATACACCAGAAATACATCTACACGTGGAACAACTCCTACAGAACACCTACTGAACGCTGGCAGAAGACCTCAGACCTCCCAAAAGGCAAGAAACCCCCCACGTACCTGGGTAGGGCAAAAGAAAAAAGAATAAACAGAGACAAAAGAATAAGGACGGGACCTGCACCAGTGGGAGGGAGCTGTGAAGGAGGAAAGGTTTCCACACACTAGCAAGCCCCTTTGAGGGCGGAGACTGCGGGTGGTGGAGGGGGAGATTCGGAGCCGCGGAGGAGAGCACAGTAACAGGGGTGCAGAGGGCAAAGCGGAGAGATTCCCGCACAGAGGATTGGTGCTGACCAGCACTCACCAGCCCGAGAGGCTTATCTGCTCTCCCGCCGGGGTGGACAGGGCTGGGAGCTGAGGCTCGGGCTTCGGTCGGAGTGCAGGGAGAGGACTGGGGTTGGTGGCGTGAACACAGCCTGCAGGGGGTTAGTGCGCCATGGCTAGCCGGGAGGGAGTCCAGGAAAAAGTCTGGAGCTGCCGAAGAGGCAAGAGACTTTTTCTTCCCTCTTTGGTTCCTGCTGCGCGAGGAGAGGGGATTAAGAGTGCTGCTTAAATGAGCTCCAGAGACGGACGCGAGCCACGGCTAACAGCGCAGACCCCAGAGACGGGCATGAGACGCTAAGGCTGCTGCTGCTGCCATGAAGAAGCCTGTGTGCGAGCACAGGTCACTATCCACACCTCCCTTCCGGGGAGCCTGTGCAGCCCTCCACTACCAGGGTCCCGGGATCCAGGGACAACTTCCCCGGGAGAACACATGGCACGACTCAGGCTGGTGCAAAGTCCTGCCGGCCTCTGCTGCCGCGGGCTCGTCCCGCACTCTGTACCCCTCCCTCCCCCTGGCCTGAGTGAGCCAGAGCCCCCAGTCAGCTGCTCCTTTAACCCCGTCCTGTCTGAGCGAAGAACCAACGCCCTCAGGCGACCTACACGCAGAGACGACTCCAAATCCAAAGCTGAGCCCCGGGAGCTGTGCAAACAAAGAAGAGAAAGGGAAATCTCTCCCAGCAGCCTCAGAAGCAGTGGATTAAAGCTCCACAATCAACTTGATGTACCCTGCATCTGTGGAATACATGAATACAAAACGAATCATCCAAAATTAAGGAGGTGGACTTTGAGAGGAAGATTTATGATTTTTTTCCCCTTTTCCTCTTTTTGTGAGTGTGTATGTGTATGCTTCTGTGTGAGATTTTGTCTGTATAGCTTTGCTTTCACCATTTGTGCTAGGGTTCTATCTGTCCTTTTTTCTTAAAAAAATTTTTTTTTCTTAATAATTATTTTTTATTTTAATAACTTTATTTTATTTCTTACTTTTTTATTTTATCCTCTTTCTTTCTTTCTTTCTTTTCTTTCTTCCTCCCTCCCTTCCCCTCTCTCTCTCTCCCTCCCTCCCTCCCTCTCTCTCTCTCTCTCTTTCTTTCTTTCTTTCTTGTTTTCTCTCTTTCTACTTTTTTCCCTTTTATTCTGAGCCATGTGGATGAAAGGCTTCTGGTGCTGCAGCCAGGAGTCAGTGCTGTGCCTCTGAGTTGGGAGAGCCAACTTCAGAACACTGGCCCACAGGAGACCTCCCAGCTCCACATAATATCAAACGGCAAAAATCTCCCAGAGATCTCCATCTCAACACCAACACCAGGCTTCACTCAACAACCAGCAAGCTACAGTGCTGGACACCCTATGCCAAACAACTAGCAAGACAGGAACGCAACCC
The DNA here is from genome assembly GCF_937001465.1 of Orcinus orca. Classification (NCBI taxonomy): domain Eukaryota; kingdom Metazoa; phylum Chordata; class Mammalia; order Artiodactyla; family Delphinidae; genus Orcinus; species Orcinus orca. Next base: position 170,183,840 of record NC_064561.1, on the reverse strand, counting down.
CACCCATTAGCAGAGAGGCTGCCTAAAATCATAATAAGTCCACAGACAACCCCAAACACACCAAAAGACGTGGACCTGCCCACCAGAAAGACAAGATCCAGCCTCATCCACCAGAACACAGGCACTAGTCCCCTCCACCAGGAAGCCTACACAACCCACTGAACCAACTTTAGCCACTGGGGACAGACACCAAAAACAACGGGAACTGCGAACCTTCAGCCTGCAAAAAGAAGACCCCAAACAGAGTAAGATAAGCAAAATGAGAAGATAGAAAATCACACAGCAGATGAAGGAGCAAGGTAAAAGCACAGAAGACCTAACAAATGAGGAGGAAATAGGCAGTCTACCTGAAAAAGAATTCAGAATAATGATAGTGAAGATGATCCAAAATCTTGGAAACAGAATAGAGAAAATGCAAGAAACATTTAACAAGGACCTAGAAGAATGAAAGATGAAACAAGCAATGATGAACAACACAATAAATGAAATTAAAAATACTCTAGATGGGATCAATAGCAGAATAACTGAAGCAGAAGAATGGATAAGTGACCTGGAAGATGAAATAGTGGAAATAACTATTGCAGAGCAGAATAAAGAAAAAAGAATGAAAAGAACTGAGGACAGTCTCAGAGACCTCTGAGACAACATTAAATGCACCAACATTCAAATTATAGGGGTTCCAGAAGGAGAAGAGAAAAAGAAAGGGACTGAGAAAATATTTCAAAAAATTATAGTTGAAAACATCCCTAATATGGGAAAGGAAATAGTTAATCAAGTCCAGGAAGCACAGAGTATCCCATACAGGATAAATCCAAGGAGAAACACGCCAAAGCACATATTAATCAAACTGTCTAAAATTAAATGCAAAGGAAACATATTAAAAGCAGCAAGGGAAAAACAACAAATAACACAAGGGAATCCCCATAAGGTTAACGGCTGATCTTTCAGCAGAAACTCTGCAAGCCAGAAGGGACTGGCAGGACATATTTAAAGTGATGAAGGAGCAAAACCTACAACCAAGATTACTCTACACAACAAGGATCTCATTCAGATTTGATAGAGAAATTAAAACCTTTACAGACAAACAAAAGCTGAGAGAGTTCAGCACCACCAGAACAGCTTTACAACAAATGCTAAAGGACCTTCCGTAGGCAAGAAACACAAGAGAAGGAAAAAACCTACAATAGCAAACCCCAAACAATTAAGAAAATGGGATAGGAACATACATATCGATAATTACCTTAAATGTAAATGGATTAAATACTCTCACCAAAGGATACAGACTGGCTGAATGGATACTAAAACAAGACCCATATATATGCTGTCTACAAGAGACCCACTTCTGACCTAGAGACACATACAGACTGAAAGTGAGGGGATGGAAAAAGTTATTCCATGCAAATGGAAACCAAAAGAAAGCTGGAGTAGCAATACTCATATCAGACAAAATAGACTTTAAAATAAAGACTATTAGAAGAGACAAAGAAAGACACTACATAATGATCAAGGGATCGATGCAAGAAGAAGATATAACAATTGTAAATATTTATGCACCCAACATAGGAGAACCTCAATATATAAGGCAAATACTAACAGCCATAAAAGGGGAAATCGACAGTAACACATTCATAGTAGGGGACTTTAACACCCCACTTTCACCAATGGGCAGATCATCCAAAATGAAAATAAATAAGGAAACACAAGCTTTAAATGACACATTAAACAAGATGGACTTAATTGACATTTATAGGACATTCCATCGAAAAACAACAGAATACACAATTTTCTGAAGTGCTCATTGAAGATTCTCCAGGATAGATCATATCTTGGGTCACAAATCAAGCCTTGGTAAATTTAAGAAAATTGAAATTGCATGAAGTATATTTTCTGACCACAATGCTATGAGACTAGATATCAATTACAGGAAAAGACCTGTAAAAAATACAAACACATGGAGGCTAAACAATACACTACTTAATAACAAAGTGATCAGTGAAGAAATCAAAAACTACCTAGAAACAAATGACAATGGAGAGACGCCGACCCAAAACCTATGGGATGCAGCAAAATCAGTTCTAAGAGGGAAGTTTATAGCAATAAAATCCTACCTCAAGAAACAGGAGGCATCTCAAATAAACAACCTAACCTTGCAATTAATGCAATTAGAGAAAGAAGAACAAACGAAACCCAAAGTTAGCAGAAGGAAAGAAATCATAAAGATCAGATCAGAAATAAATGGAAAAGAAATGAAGGAAACGATAGCAAAAATCAATAAAACTAAAAGCTGGTTCTTTGAGAAGATAAACAAAATTGACAAACCATTAGCCAGATTCATCCAGAAAAAAAGGGAGAAGACTCAAATCAATAGAATTAGAAGTGAAAAAGGGGAAGTAACACCTGACACTGCAGAAATACAAAGCATCATGAGCGATTACTACAAGCAACTCTATGCCAATAAAATGGACCACCTGGAAGAAATGGACAAATTCTTAGAAATGCACAACCTGCCAAGACTGAATCAGGAAGAAATAGAAAATATGAACAGACAAATCACAAGCACTGAAATTGAGACTGTAATTAAAAATCTTCCAACAAACAAAAGCCAAGGACCAGATGGCTTCACAGGCGAATTCTATCAAACATTTAGAGAAGAGCTAACACCTACCCTTCTCAAACTCTTCCAAAATATATCAGAGGGAGGAGCACTCCCAAACTCATTCTATGAGGCCACCATCACTCTGATACCAAAACCAGACAAGGATATCACAAAGAAAGAAAACTACAGGCCAATATCACTGATGAACATAGATGCAAAAATCCTCAACAAAATACTAGCAAACAGAATCCAACAGCACATTAAACGTATCATACACCATGATCAAGTGGGGTTTATTCCAGGAATGCAAGGATTCTTCAATATATGCAAATCAATCAACGTGATACACCATATTAACAAATTGAAGGAGAAAAACCATATGATCATCTCAATAGATGCAGAGAAAGCTTTCGACAAAATTCAACACTGATTTATGATAAAAACCCTGCAGAAAATAGGCATAGAGGGAACTTTCCTCAACATAATAAAGGCCATATATGACAAATCCACAGCCAACATCATCCTCAATGATCAAAAACTGAAAGCATCTACACTAAGATCAGGAACAAGACAAGGTTGCCCTCTCACTACTCTTATTCAACAAAGTTTTGCAAGTTTTAGCCACAACAATCAGAGAAGAAAAGGAAATAAAAGGAATACAAATCAGAAAAGTAGAAATAAAGCTGTCACTGTTTGCAGATGACATGATACTATACATAGAGAATCCTAAAGATGCTACCAGAAAACTACTAGAGCTAATCAATGAATTTGGTAAACTTGCAGGATACAAAATTAATGCACAGAAATCTCTGGCATTCCTATACACTAATGATGAAAACTCTGAAAGTGAAATCAAGAAAACACTCCCATTTACCATTGCAACAACAAGAATAAAATATCTAGGAATAAACCTACATAAGGAGAAAAAAGACCTGTATGCAGAAAATTATAAGACACTGATGAAAGAAATTAAAGATGATACAAATAGATGGAGAGATATACCATGTTCTTGGATTGGAAGAATCAACATTGTGAAAATGACTCCACTACCCAAAGCAATCTACAGATTCAATGCAATCCTTATCAAATTATCACTGGCATTTTTCACAGGAGTAGAACAAAAAATTTCACAATTTGTATGGTAACACAAAAGACCCTGAATCGCTAAAGCAATCTTGAGAATGAAAATCTGAGCTGGAGGAATCAGGCTCCCTGACTTCAGACTATACTATAAAGCTACACTAATCAAGAAAGTATGGTACTGGCACAAAAACAGAATGATAGATCAATGGAACAGGATAGAAAGCTCAGAGATAAACCTACGCACATATGGTCACGTTATCTTTGATAAAGGAGGCAGGAATGTACAGTGGAGAAAGGACAGCCTCTTCCTATTTCTCAACAAAGAGTTTACTACTATAATGATTAGGAGAAATTTTGCATACAATTTTTCTATCAAATTTTCTGGTTGCAAATTCAAGGGGATACAGTATTTCTTCTGAACACTGTGCTTAAGATGGGGAAAGAAAGGAAGCTTAGTTGAGTGAGATGTAAGTATCTGATGATAGGGGTCTTTTATTTTCACATAAGCTATATTTACTCATTTTTGGACAGAGCAACAGAATATGTGCAAATGTCTGAGATAGTAGTGTGTGGAATGTGATGACAGCACCATATGTGGAATTGTGTGTTATCAGGATGACATGCCACATTTTAATGTTTAGTTTAAGAAGATCTGATTTTGACAGTAAGAGTTGGGGTTTAAAATATATCAAGCTAAGGAATAAATATGGACTAGAACTGTGTGATAATAATAATTAAAAAAAACCTAGTTGCTGTACAATAACCCATTATTTTCTATTTTTATATATAATGTTTTTATATAAAACAATATTTCATCCCTCTCATTCACCTAATCTGCATTATAAATGGACATTGTCACTGTACATGTGAGAAATCTGTCCCATTTTTCTCTATTTCATAATATTCATTTCAGGTAATTGTTTTATTGTTGAGTTTAAAGATACTCTTTCTTAACTAATTTTAATGTCATATAAATATATTAAACCATTATCACAACAGAGTTTTGACCACTGATTGACTTATATAAATTAGAGCATAAATTAGCATAAGGAGTTATACAAATCAGAATTCATTCCAGAGAAACATATGTCCCTTCCATGTTTGGTGTCACTAACATTAGATAGATAAAACAAATTTGATTACAAAATATTTTTTTCTAAATACATATATATTATCATATTTTTAAGCAGAATATTTTATTCATGAGTGTAGTTAACATATGCATTCATATTTCTGTGCTAATTAATTGTAGTTCTTCCCCCAACATCCCAGCATATCTATGTAATTATGACATAACTTGGTAAAAATACATTTAAGCAATTTGTGTAATAAGGTATTTTAATCTTTTACTAATATACAATTTCATATATGGAGTAATGCAAAGATTCAATTTTGTACATTTATAAAAGAATGAGAAAGTAGTTCTAGTAAGCACATACACACACCAACACACACGTGCACACACGCACACACACAGATACCAACACTTAGGAAATCATTGGATCTAATCATGATGTTTTGGAAAGTAATTTTGCCAAGTCTAAATTAATTAAATTTTTTAAGTTTACAAGACAGTCCTTTAGGGATTTCGTTTTATAGAAGTTAAGATAATTTGCAATTCTGTAAAAATAATTTAAAACAGATTTAAACACTCAAAGCTTTTCTCAAAATTCATAAAACCTTGCATAATACATATTTTAAATACACATGAAACTAAACATGAAGTTTAATTTTATCTATTTCTAAGTGATAGATTAAGTACTTAGTATTTAGGAGAGGCTTCAAAACAAAAAAATCTTTGAAAAGAAAAATATCCACACTCTTAAGTATTACTAGGGATATTCTCTGATATCATTTTAAGACCCAGTATGACAAAATAAGAATTGTGTTCAAAAAAAATATTTTGGAATTTTAAAAGTGTAGACTAGAAAGATACAGTTTTATTTAGGGAATCATTTAATAAATTTTAAGCATTAAGATATAAAACTCCCAGGGAAAAGTAGTAAATAAAATGAACCTCTCCTCTGTAAGGCCAAAGAGTTCTTTGTTCTCTGTATTATCCTAGAGCCAAAGAATAATAGTACTGACTAGATGAGAATTACTGACATTGATCACAAAAACAAAGACAGTGTGCAAACCAAATGAAGTCAGATTTTTCTCTGAATGACCTTCCAATTAACCTTGACCCATTCGAGTTGAAAAGTCAGAACTGGGCACAGGTTTCATGGAAAGGCTTGAGTTGTATTAAATAAAATTGAACTTTTCTATAGTTTCCATACTGAGTGTGTTAATTATAAGATACCATTTATAAGAAGCCATACAAATCACCATGCTGAATAATAACACACTGATGGCTATTAAAGGGTGACAAAATGCCTTTGGTGTTCCTTGTGCACTCCTGTCAGGTGTTGGTAATGGATTTGTAAGATGGAATGAAACACTACAAAAGAAATTATTTTCTCTTTCTCCTACTAAACATTTTTTCTTTCTTCCTCAATTAAGGAACAAAGTTAGAAAATAATTTTGAATAGACTTTGTGGAACTTTCTCAGATGTGAGCCTGACAGATTATAGGTAGGAAAAAAGATGTTGAAACCATTTACAATCTTCTCTTTGGCTTTTATCTGGGCTTCTCCCAAGCTGACAGCAGGTTGAGTTGATTTGTCTAAGTGCCTATCCATTTATTGGGACGAAGAGGTCAACAGTCTCCATGCATCTGTCCCCAAGATTTAGAGTTTGAAAACAATTTTGGAATGGATTTGAGTGGACCCAATCAAAGTACAGAGGCAAGGAAGTGAATGGAGACCCTGGAATAAAATTATCATGTTGTTAGAAACAGGCATCCAGTATGTTTGATTAAGCTGGGAGATTGGGAGAGAAGAAAGGAGAAGTGTTGCTGGTCAAGTCCTGCTGGGAATGATTTGCACCTAGGAAAACTGCTTTGTGTGAGAATAAAAACAGCAGGCAGTCACAGTTGTGACAGTACTTGGGGTTCAGTCAGATTGCCCGGGTGCCCTCTGATGAGCTGAGTTTAACTAAAGAAATGCTTTGGTATCTGTGCCTTGTTTCTGCTGTAAGAGGGATCTCAGAATTTCTCCTGAATCTGTACAGCTTCCAACATTCAAGTATGTGACATATTTGAAAGAGCTTATCCTCTGGACACTGCCTAGACTGCTGGGAACTCCTTTCCATTCTTTTTAACTGAGAAACGTGTCAGTTGAAGACCTGAAGCTTCGAGGACAAGCTACCACCTACCACGGCTCTTAGCTACTGGACCAGGGGAATTTTGTTTAGCAGCAATGATTATCACAGACATTGCTGATCAACAATAAAACAGATGTTAGATTTTGACTAAATCAGCAGCAACTTTTACATCTCAAACAGAAGAAAATATGCTAGAATTCAGAAGGGCAGCGATGGAACAATCATGTCATTAGATGAATGTTAATAAAAGTGTAACATAATATATAATTTAAAGTTATTCAACTTGGCAAAAGTATAAATAAAACATAACTCTTGAATAAACAACCTAACCTTGCACCTAAAGCAATTAGAGAAAGAAGAACAAAAAACCCCAAAGTTAGCAGAAGGAAAGAAATCATAAAAGTCAGATCAGAAATAAATGAAAAAGAAATGAAGGAAAAGATAGCAAAGATAAATAAAACTAAAAGCTGGTTCTTTAAGAAGATAAACAAAATTGATAAATCATTAGCCAGACTCATCCAGAAAAAAAGGGAGAAGACTCAAATCAACAGAATTAGAAATGAAAAAGGAGAAGTAACAACTGACAATGCAGAAATACAAAAGATCATGAGAGATTACTACAAGCAACTCTATGCCAATAAAATGGACAACCTGGAAGAAATGGACAAATTCTTAGAAATGCACAACCTGCCAAGACTGAATCAGGAAGAAATAGAAAATACGAACAGACAAATCACAAGCGCTGAAATTGAAACTGTGATTAAAAATCTTCCAACAAACAAAAGCCCAGGACCAGATGGCTTCACAGGCGAATTCTATCAAACATTTAGAGAAGAGCTAACACCTATCCTTCTCAAACTCTTCCAAAATATATCAGAGGGAGGAGCACTCCCAAACTCATTCTATGAGGCCACCATCACTCTGATACCAAAACCAGACAAGGATATCACAAAGAAAGAAAACTACAGGCCAATATCACTGATGAACATAGATGCAAAAATCCTCAACAAAATACTAGCAAACAGAATCCAACAGCACATTAAACGTATCATACACCATGATCAAGTGGGGTTTATTCCAGGAATGCAAGGATTCTTCAATATACGCAAATCAATCAACGTGATACACCATATTAACAAATTGAAGGAGAAAAGCCATATGATCATCTCAATAGATGAAGAGAAAGCTTTCGACAAAATTCAACACTGATTTATGATAAAAACCCTGCAGAAAATAGGCATAGAGGGAACTTTCCTCAACATAATAAAGGCTATATATGACAAACCCACAGCCAACCTCATCCTCAATGGTGAAAAACTGAAAGCATCTACACTAAGATCAGGAACAAGACAAGGTTGCCCACTCTCACCACTCTTATTCAACACAGTTTTGGAAGTTTTAGCCACAGCAATCAGGGAAGAAAAGGATATAAAAGGAATACAAATCTGAAAAGAAGAAGTAAAGCTGTCACTGTTTGCAGATGACATGATACTATACATAGAGAATCCTAAAGATGCTACCAGAAAACTACTAGAGCTAATCAATGAATTTGGTAAACTTGCAGGATACAAAATTAATGCACAGAAATCTCTGGCATTCCTATACACTAATGATGAAAACTCTGAAAATGAAATCAAGAAAACACTCCCATTTACCATTGCAACAAAAAGAATAAAATATCTAGGAATAAACCTACATAAGGAGAAAAAAGACCTGTATGCAGAAAATTATAAGACACTGATGAAAGAAATTAAAGATGATACAAATGGAGAGATATACCATGTTCTTGGATTGGAAGAATCAACATTGTGAAAATGACTCCACTACCTAAAGCAATCTACAGATTCAATGCAATCCCTATCAAACTCACACTGGCATTTTTCACAGAACTAGAACAAAAAATTTCCCAATTTGTATGAAAACACAAAAGACCCCGAATAGCTAAAGCAATCTTGAGAACAAAAAACTGAGCAGGAAGAATCAGGCTCCCTGACTTCAGACTATACTACAAAGCTACACTAATCAAGAAAGTATGGTACTGGCACAAAAACAGAATGATAGATCAATGGAACAGGATAGAAAGCCCAGAGATAAACCCACGCACATATGGTCACGTTATCTTTGATAAAGGAGGCAGGAATGTACAGTGGAGAAAGGACAACCTCTTCACTAAGTGGTGCTGGGAAAACTGGACAGGTACATGTAAAAGTATGAGATTAGATCCCTCCCTAACAGCATATACAAAAGTAAGCTCAAAATGGATTAAAGACCTAATTGTAAGGTCAGAAACTATCAAACTCTTAGAGGAAAACATAGGCAGGATACTCTATGACATAAATCACAGCAAGATCCTTTTTGACCCACCTCCTAGAGAAATGGAAATAAAAATAAACAATTGGGACCTAATGAAACTTCAAAGGTTTTGCACAGCAAAGGATACCATAAACAAGACCAAAAGACAAACCTCAGAGTGGGAGAAAATATTTGCAAATGAAGCAACTGACAAAGGATTAATCTCCAAAATTTATAAGCAGCTCATGCAGCTTAATAACAAAAAAACAAACAACCCAATCCAAAAATGGGTAGAAAACCTAAATAGACATTTCTCCAAAGAAGATATACAGACTGCCAACAAACACATGAAGGAATGCTCAACATCACTAATCATTAGAGAAATGGAAATCAAAACTACAATGAGATATCACCTCACACCAGTCAGAATGGCCATCATCAAAAAATCTATAAACAATAAATGCTGGAGAGAGTGTGGTGAAAAGGAACCCTCTTGCACTGTTGGTGGGAGTGTAAATTGATACAGCCATTACGGAGAATAGTACAGAGATTCCTTAAAAAACTATAAATAGAACTACCATATGACCCAGCAATCCCACTATTGGGCATATACCCTGAGAAAACCATAATTCAAAAAGAGTCATGTACCAAAATGTTCATTGCAGCTCTATTTACAATAGCCCGGAGATGGAAACAACCTAAGTGTCCATCATCAGATGAATGGATAAAGAAGATGTGGCTCATATATACAATGGAATATTACTCAGCCATAAAAAGAAAGGAAATTGAGCTATTTGTAATGAGGTGGATAGACCTAGAGTCTGTCATACAGAGTGAAGTAAATCAGAAAGAGAGAGACAAATACTGTATGTTAACACATATATATGGAATTTAAGAAAAAAAAATGTCATGAAGAACCTAAGGGTAAGACAGGAATAAAGACACAGACCTACTAGAGAATGGACTTGAGGATATGGGGAGGGGGAAGGGTAAGATGTGACAAAGTGGCAGAGAGGCATGGACATATATACTACCAAACGTAAGGTAGATAGGTAGTGGGAAGCAGCCGCCTAGCACAGGGAGATCAGCTCAGTGCTTTGTGATTGCCTGGAGGGGTGGAATAGGGAGGGTTTGAGGGAGGGAAATGCAAGAGGGAAGAGCTATGGGAACATATGCATATATATAACTGATTCATTTTGTTGTAAAGCAGAAACTGACACACGATTGTAAAGGAATTATACTCTAATAAAGATGTTAAAAAAAAAAAAGTAACTCTGATGATAAACAAACATTGGGAATTTTGATACCCCATACTAAAATTTGATTTGTAATAGGTTAAATTTCTTTCATTCATAACTTCACATATTTATCCATCAATTTTATGCTGACAGTGGGTCAATGTTCCAAAACTTACTAAATTCCTGAAGTGGTACTTTGTTGTTGTTTTTCTTTTCTTTGAGAAAAAGGTAAACCTGAATTCTTTTATTTAAAAAAGTGTCCCTTATAAATGCTAAGCAAGAAATATTATCAACAATGATATATATATTTTTCAAGCATCTGCCTTTTTTTGTTTGTTTTTTTAATTAATTAATTAATTTATTTTTGGCTGTGTTCGGTCTTCGTTTCTATGCAAGGGCTTTCTCTAGTTGTGGCGAGCGGGGGCCACTCTTCATCGTGGTGCATGGGCCTTTCACTGTTGCGGCGTCTCTTGTTGTGGAGCACAGGCTCCAGACGCGCAGGCTCTGTAGTTGTGGCTCACAGGCCTAGTTGCTCCGTGGCATGTGGGATCTTCCCAGACCAGGGCTCGAACATGTATCCCCTGTGTTGGCAGGCAGATTCTCAACCAATGCACCACCAGGGAAGCCCAACAATGATATTTTTACCTTATGTATATATTTATCAAAATGCTATTAAGTTTACATTAAAAGAAATAATAGAGAGAGGGATTTTAAATAAGCTTTCCTTTTCATATGAAGTTTGAGAATGTTGGATTACACTGAAAAACTGTATATGTATCAAATATATTTTTATGGCCAGTCATCACATAATCAACATTAAGATGTATAAAAAACCCATCTCCTCATGATGGCTAGGTTGATACTACACAATCATTTGACTTCAAAATGAAATTTTTATTCCCAAAATAAAGGTATTAGGCAAAATTAATTCTAAAGAATAATACATACTAATTGTGGCAAAGAAATATTTTAATAGCAGATCAGCACAAAAATACATATATCCATTTTGTATGTTTAATTCAAATTCAGAGCATTCAATTTCTTTGTGGAATACTTGCCCAGTCTGGTCTGTTTTTGTACTGCTTTCTCAGTGTAATTGATCTGGGGAGTCTGGTTTGCCATCACTCTAAGAATTGGGTAGATTGGATGAACATGAGAAAAAAATGGAAGGGAAATGGAAGGAGAATATTGAAATGGACAAATGAAATGTGAAATAGGGGAGGGTCATTATTCAGAAAGCAAACACAGTATTTCATTAATTTGAAAGCTTTGGCTCTTAACAAGTCAGATTAGTTTATTAAGCGAATAACCTCTTTGGCAGAACTTCTATCAGCTATACCTCCACCTAAAGCAGTATTTCTCAATAATGACCTTTCATTTCAATTCATTTGGAAGTTTAGTTGGTCATGAAAAACTTCAGTGCCTATTATAATATTCTTTTCCCCTGCTCCTTTTTTTTAACCAAGAGCTCTTACCAAATAATCTGAAGTTGACTCATCGTTATCAGTTTTGATAACTATTACCAGTTTTGTTCCTCCTAGGGACATTTGATTTTTACAGAAATCAAAACTTACATGTTGGTAGTAAATTGTTGATGTTAGTCTAGCAGATTTTTTTTTTTTTATTGATCAGTGTTCTTCCTTAGTATTACGGGTAGAATGAAGGTGTACATTTTGAATTGCATATGAAGAAGTGGTGATGGCGTACTTTGGATATGTTTTATTTTCTACTCTTTGGTTCCTCTTGTATGTAACCTTACAGAGGGCTAAGAAGAGTTAGAAAGCATCTGTATACCTGATACTGTGTAAATATTACTGGCTTCACCTCTAATTAAAGACCCATGGCTTTATAAGACATCTTCAGCAACACATTTGAGAGACTCAAACACTAACTGGGACATAAATATGAATTATAAGGCCAAGGAATAAACTTTGAGTGTCTGCCACACAAAGCATATATTCAGTACAAATATACTGAACAGTTGCATACATGAAGAATGAATGAATGAATAAAAAAATATAGACCAGTGGCTTTCTCATCTCAAAATATTTCTGAACCGTTTTCATGGATAATTATCAGAACCTCAGCACAGATTTTATTTCAAGTTAGACTTTGGAATTCTGAAGTGGAGAGAAGAAAGATGGGCTGAGTGGTGTGGTGGGAGAAGGTTGGATGTTGGGCCAAGGGAAAGTGTACTTGCCATTTGAACTGTGGCAAAGCAGTTGAGTATAGGTCCGCACCCCGACCTTTGCAAGCTGGGATGCTTTGCCATCCATTCTTTTGACACTTGTCCTTCCCTTTTCTCTTCTAGAGCTCTCCTGCATTACTTCTGAAAAGATTTCTTATTGTTGGGCACTTGCTTCTAACTCAAGGGAGCATATGACTCATTTGGAGGGCTGTGGCTCTTCAGAGGAGTAGAGTTCCTCAGAACTTAGAAGCCAAAAATATTGACACTACATCCTGCGATGACATCTGTATACAAGGAGGAAATAAGATTTGTGTGCTGGTTTAGAAATCAAAGTATAATTTATGATACTTGTTTCCACGGGAAAATGTGGTCTGAGGTTCATTTAGCTTCAAGGCATTTTTAGAACATGACACGTTGGTGAGTTGGAGATAATGATTTAGAATTCAGATTTAAGCAGAAATTAATTAGCAGAAACGTCTGCAACTCTTTCTATAGTATAGATACAATTATTTTCCTTGCTTTTTTTATAAGTATCAATTTAAATTAATAAACAATACTCAAACATCTTTATTAAATCTAATTTTATCCTTATTTAATTGAAGAAAGGAAATTTTAAAAAAGGTAACTAAAAGAATGAGTCCTATGTTTTATGTAAGCATTTTTCATATTCTATTATTGTTATAGATAATAATAGATATAGAGTTTTAGATACATCTGAATAACAATTGGTGTTTGAAAGTTAAAAAACATAGGACATTTTTACATTCTTGACAAATTCCAAAACAGGGAAAAAAAAATTGGACTGAAAATCAGAATACACATGCTCCAAAAAAGTCATTTGTAAGTCATTTTAAGTCTCCAATGTTTTAATTTACTAAAGAAGGATTTAGGATGGTGCACTAAATACTATAGAATTATGCAGATTAAACAAACAAACAACAAAACTTGGGTGAAACTAATTCCAAAGGAGAATTCTAGTAGCAACTTTCCTCTAGCGTGAAATACAGTGATCCCTTCCCAATGCCGAAGTCACAGTTCTATCCTTATAGGAGGAGTCCCATTGAAGATATTAAACTTCATTAGAAAAATAGGCCAGAAGGTCAATAAAATAGCTAATTCTATAAAGGCACATAGAAATATTTTGATTGTCACTGAAATAAAATAATAAATAACAATTAAGTGAATAAAAATACTATTCTCTGTTTTGTAAAATAATAGGAGCTTTGCTACCAATTTTCATTTATCTCCCCTTGGTCAATAGGAACTTGCAGAATTTTTCTTTCCCCAAGTTTATAAATGTGTGTATGTGTGTGTGTTTGATAATGGCCACAGTCAAAGTTTATTTTCCCTCTCATTTACATCTCAGATTTGTTGCTCAAAAATCCCATTTCATCCTGTCAACAATCCCAGACACAGAATAAATTGGATGCTTGAGCTGAAAACGTACACCACACACACACACACACACACACACACACACACACACACACACACACACACACACCACACACAGTATAGTTTGTACTTAAACTTCTTAGCAGAAAGGGAGTGTTTTTGACCCTGTACTCAGATGGATATTTTCCTATGAAAACTTCATTCTAGAGCTTGTGTCATCACCTTGTTACACACTTTCTGGCTTCCTCCTTTTTAACAGAGCAAAGAGTACATTATAAGAGCAGAGTTTACTTTTCTATGTCTACCTGTCAAGCGGTGAAGTTCCTAAGAAGCAGTTACTACTGAAGCTGCTAGATGGGCGGGCCACACTCCAGGGTTAAGGAGACAATGGTTCCAAGTGGATTTAGACAGTTTGTTACTAACAGCACAGAGGAAGGCTTCCTGTTTACATGCTTCCCCTTGTCCTCCAGTTCCCAGAATGGTGATAAGGGACACAATTGATCCTGGCCACACCTAAGGAGCACTGACCTTAAGAAAGCCCAGTCTTACAAGGAAACTGCTAGCCTCTGCCAATCCTTCCCTCCAGAGACATCATCATCTTTATCACCCTGGAATGTGTCAGGAGATGAGAGGGAGTTTCTAGCTTTATAACCCTGGAATTTAAGCAAATCTGTCCCCTGCTAAGAAGCAGCTTTGTAAACATCCTTGAATAAAGTTATCAGTGCTTTTTGCTCAGAAGATGTACAGATACAGCAGATCCTTGGAGAATTATCTCCCAACACTATCTTTCTCCTTTGCAGAAACTTTGCTCTTGTTTTGCATTTTGCATGTTTTTAATGTATTACAGAAACAAAATTTTGTTATTTTCTTAATTATTATCCAAGGCAGCAACTTCACGTGCTTTATTAGCTAGAAATAAATGAATAAGCTGGCATTTGAGGTAAAGGGATTTTCAATTAATGAAGAATAAAAAATTATTTTTTTCTTGAACAAAAAACTTAATTCTGATTACCTTTCCACGATGGGACAGTGTTAGCAGGGCATTTGCTTTACAGATAGAGATAAATTTGGAAGTATGCATGCCACTTTGGAAAATGCTAATATAATGATGACTTTAAAGACATATAGGTATCTATATACCCCTAAGGGAAGAAAGAAAAAACAAAAAAACATGTTGTTTATATGAAATTAACAGATACTAAATTACTAGGTACAAAGTCATTTTTCTTACCTTTGTTAAGTCAAGCTCAGGTTAAGTCAAGCCACCATCAAATGTGCTTTTTGATTAAATATTCTTCCTCATGGCCAGACATCTTGGGATGATGTGGCGGCCACGCTCCATGACTTGCAACAAAGTAACACTGAGATGGAAGTTGGAATTGCATGTGTCTAGCAGCTAGCACTCACATATTTGTTGCCAGAGTTTATGAGAGCTTTTGAATGGTGAACAAACATCTGGCAGAAAACCTGCTCATACTGGTACTTTTGCCTTATAGATTCTTGAGAATTTTTACAAATGCCTAACTTTACTCACTGACAGATATCTACAGGGAAACTCAGAATTAATACTTTGTAGAGAATCAAAAAGTCAGGTTGTGTTCCTTGTTTCAAATTTGGCTAGGCAGTTGAGCAAAGGGTCTTAATCCTTCTCAATATTGGAAACTTGTTGTTTAGGTGCAAAGCTAGATTTGGGGCTCCATTAAAGAAGATACTTGCTGTTCTACTAAGCAAGCAGTAGCCAACACAGTGTTCTGGTTCTATCAGGAGGTGGAAGAATCTTACATGATAAGGCATCTGGTCCTTCTTCTAGCAGCAATGCTTGGAGAAGCACCTCTGCTGAAGGACTAATTCTAGGTGGACTCTGGTTGGTGTGCTGGAGGATGAACTCATCTTTGTGATGAAAACCTCATCTCTCTGAGCCCTTGGAGCTTTATGAAAGGCTAAATGTCAATCCAGGATAACTGTAAAGACTAGTCCTACTTGCTCAGCAAACGGCCTCCAAAAGCATAAAGGTATGGGCTAATACCTATATGACTCTGGGGAAATCGTTCTCTGTTTGTCATCCCTAAACTGAGAGTATAATGCTCATCTTTTTCAAAGTTAATGAATGATGATATGGAATGTGTTCATTAATGAGAAATGTGGTTTGAAAATATTTAATGCGGTACGTAATTATTAAGTATAATTAAGGAGGCAGTACAATCCTCAATAAAGTCTAAATATTAAGTTTAAATGTAAAGCCTTCATTAGAATTTTTACACTTGAAATAGTTACATTATTATGCATTCCTAAAAGGACACTGCAGTTAGACATTGCAAAACAATGTCACAGTTACCAAAATACAAGGTCATGAACCCATGTTCTTAAAAACAATCGCATTATGTATCTGGAATATATCAGAATTATTCAGTTTAAAATAATATACCAGTACTGACGTTAGGGTTTCATCACATTTAACTCAGGGAAAGAATATTTTGTTTAAGATCATCAACATGTGGTCAGCTTGAAATAAGAGCTTCTCAGTGGCATGAAAATTGTGGTTTTATAATGGGTAACACAATCAGACTAAAATAAGCCTTACTAAAACCACATTCTGTAAGGGTACTTGTGCTTGATTTTGCTTATTCTGGACACCACAATCTTGATTTTAGTGGTTAGGGAGGTTCCACCTAAAGCAAAACAGGAGCATGGGTAGATTCAAATTGCTTACATATTATTCAGTAGAAACGCTATATACAGCTTACTTGATTATTGGATATACACTTGCAATTGGTAAGACACACGTCACCAGAATACAGTGCAGTAATAACTGTATCTCTCTGATTTCAAAATTAAAACTGGTAGAGGCCCCGTTTTCTAGATTAGGAGCAAATCTTGGATTTTTCTAGAGAAATTCCCTTACAGCCTGAATTGCTGCAGTACTGCAGACTTATTCGATACTGTTCCAGCTTTCCAATTCCATTTAAAGGCAAGCTAGAGAGTTCCTCAGTGCTCGGGGGACACCAGGTGTTTGTTTCCACCCTCATTGCTGCCATAATAAATTTCTCCTGCAAGCTGTCCCCATGCTGCCCAGTGTGGAGACAACACGCACAGGCTGGCATAGACCCCTGCCTGACCGGAAGGTGGAGGGACTCATGCTTGGACTTTTCCAGTCAGAGTTGCTGGTTAATACTCATGTGCTCAGACATTTTCCCCAGAGCATGTGTTCTTAGCCAGGATGGCCTATCCAGACTGGCTAAGAACCAGCCTGCAGGGGCTGGTTCTGGGAAAACTGGGTGACTGGAGTCACAGCCCTGATCTCCCCTCCCGCACACTGAGGTTCCCTTTGGGGGCTCTTGAAGTCCTTTTCTGCCACTGTGGTTGGGATGATCTCAGTCTAAACTAGAGGGTTCTCATTTTTACTGATATGTTATTAAATCTTGGTCCTGGTTCAGGAGCAATAACAGAATCCTCAGCTCTTGACAAAAAAACAAATTTTCCATTTATAAATCTAATTTTTAAGCATAGGTGAAAGATACTACTCTTGAATATTTTCATCTGCTGGATGTCATTAAGGAGATTTTGAGGGATTTGTGAGGGTGACGGGGGTATGAGACCATGAAGGGCAATTTCCCAACACGCAAGAAAAGTCACAATCACTTTCAGCATGAGTTAGGTAATTTTCTAAGGGTAGAAAAAGAAAAGATTCTGTTTTAAAATGACAGAGCCCTGGAACTCTCATCTAAGGAAGTGGAAATAACTTGTCAGTATTTTTTGTTTCTTTATGCTCTAAATTCATTTTTAGTAACAGTGGAAGCAATTTGAAATGAAATACAACACTTAAAGCAAATGAAACGGAAAAGAATGCCAGCAGTAAATGGCAAGAAGAAATATAGTTCAGTGTGTTCTTCAGAATCCTGTCCCTTGGGACTAAAGGTTGAAAGTTTCTTATTCTTATTTTTGAAATTTTACAATCATGAAGCTACATATTGATATTAAAATTAGTTCTATTACATCATGTACATTTGTCCTTTTAATAGAACAAGTTTGGCCTGAAAAAGATCTGAGCTCAGATCAAATCCTTTAATTTCTCTGAGATATTTTCTGTTTCCTTAGACTTAAAGTTGAAAAAAAATTCCTTGTATTTTATTTATGAGGATTAAAGACAAAGTATCTGATACTGAACCTTTCCTATGTGGTAGGCACTTAACACATAGTAACAACCATCATTATTACATCTGATAATAGTAAGATAATAATAATAATTATTTTAGTCATTGGGGTGTTCGTTATTTCTAACCTTTGTAGTAAATGCTTCTTAACAGAGTTTTTATCAATAAGTCCAAGTATCCAAAGTTGTTAGAAACAAAGGTATTTGACAATAACATAATCATAATCAAAATGGAAAACAAAGCCATCTGACAATAAATAAAGTTGTTCTCAGCCTATGTGATAACCACACTGACTGGAGGGTAAATTGAATGGAATCATTTTGGGAGTCAGTGTTTATAATGAAACTAAGCAGTTTATCTTAGAGAAATATTGAAGTAGACACAGTTTGCTAGAAACAATGCCTACAATTAGGAAGAAGTTTGTTGTCTGGCATCTCCAGTTTCTGTGTTTCTTTGAAATCTCTGTTGCCTGCCTTCTATATCACTCCTTGTGTCTTTTCCTTGTAGCTAAACTTAAGTATTTTTCTTTGAATTCTATCTTCTGGTCAATTGTGCTTTTGTCTAATGGACTTCCATAGACCCTCCCCTAATGGGTATTTTAGCAAACATTTATTTGATACTTTCTGTATAACCTACATTGTTCAGAGTCCTAGGATACATACATAAATAAAATTTGGTCCGTGCTCTCAAAGAAGTTGGTCTACTTCGAGAGACATCAAGGAAACAAATGATCTTACCATAATAATACAATTTCATACTAACATGTTCTCTTAGGGTAACATGGATGTGGGGAGAAAAAGACAGAAAATGTTTCTTGGAGGAAAGTGAAGTTATTTCAGTCTTTATGAATAAAAAGTTTATAAGAAAGAGAAGAGTGGGGCTGGAGTTCCCAGAATAGGGAACAGCATGAACAAAATAACAGAAGCAGGTATATGGGTGATGTGTGTGTGAAACTGAAAATATAGTTTGTAAAGCAGAGGGTTAGGAGTAGCAGGTGATAAAGCTAGAGAGATACACAGATGACTCCTGTGTATGTGGCTAAAGTGCTTCAATTTCATCTCAAAGACAATTGGGAGCACCTAGAAAGACAGGGTAAGTAGGAAATGACATTTTATTTAGAGTTCATAAGTACTGAGTGGTAGTCACTAACAATACAGACTAACTCTGACCCCTACTAAAGACGTTGAGAGTTCAGAAAGACCTTGACAAATATAGAAAGAAGCATTCAACGTCTATATTAATCCATCACATGGATCCCATCCCTTTCACCCAAAACACAATATTCCCTGAGAAAAATCCAGAGGAGTCACTCTTTACCAAGGAATTGAGAAAATATTGAGGAAACCATGTGTTTTGTTTAGAATAGTGCTTTACTCATTGCTGTCTCTGAGCCAGAAATGCTGGTGGGATACTCTACAAATGAAATGGACTGTTAGCTTGGATTCATCCAGAGAGAAGAGCCTACAGCAAAAGATGCTGTTGAGGAACACAAAACCAAAAACACAGGGATGAGACAGAGAAGAAGAGAACAAATATCAGGGTGTGACAACAAAATGGTCCCTGTTTGGAATCACATAAAACTGACAACTAGATCTTTAGAGAGTGGGTTATAAACAACATCACAGGACAGTGCATCCAGGGGATGAAGGGAGAAGAATTTATCCATCAACTACTGTCTCCCTTGCACTCCTTCATTTTGCCTTTGAAGTCCCCAAGACTGTCGACATGGTTTCACATCTGAAATTTCACAGGAAAACCCTTGGGCAGGAAATGAGTCACATGTGGTAATGTTGGCATGAAGTAATACACTATTGGGTTATACTAACATGAGGTTAGTCAGAGCTCATACAGACTTGGTCACTTCTGTTGTGGCCTGGTGGAGATGGTTGCGGTCAACTGCCCTACTGAGAAGAATCTGCAGACTCTATATGGGTACCCCGAGGTCAATGGGGATGAGACAACCACCATGTGGCAGAGATGGACAAGGTCATATTTGCCAGCAAGGGCTAAGTGGGTATGATTTTCACAACAGAAGGTGAGACTGGCATTATAATTAGACCTTTGAGATTTGTATAACCTCCTAAGCTCTTTCACATCAGCTAAATGGTGGTAAGGTATCTAGCAGTGATACTGATGGTCAACTCAATATCCTCTTTCTTCAGTTTTTTTTTTTAAATGACCCAATTTCTTTTATTTTTATTTTTAAAGGAACTCTACTTATTTATTTATTTATTTATTTATTTATGGCTGTGTTGGGTCTTCGTTTCTGTGCGAGGGCTTTCTCTAGTTGCGGCGAGCAGGGGTCTCTCTTCATCGCGGTGTGCGGGCCTCTCACTGTCGCAGCCTCTCTTGTTGCGGAGCACAGGCTCCAGATGCGTAGGCTCAGTAGTTGTGGCTCACGGGCCTAGTTGCTCAGTGGCATGTGGGATCTTCCCAGACCAGGGCTCGAACCCATGTCCCCTGCATTGGCAGGCAGATTCTCAACCACTGCACCACCAGGGAAGCCCTCTTCAGTTGTTCTAATATAAGTATCCCAACTCTCACGAATAGAGGTCTGGCTTGAGCAAACATAATTGAGAGTATATGGCACTTCTTCCAATATTAGATAAATCCTCAGTGTGTTCATGGATACAGAATGTTTTGAAGGAAGAAAGAAATTGAGTTTCCCTAGGGCAGAACTCTATAACATGTCAAGAATATCCAGTAAACTTCTTCTTAGTCTTCCCCATATGACTTTTGGTTATTTGCACAGATGGTAGATAGTGTGAATGGAAAACACCCAGGCTTTTCAGGAGTGACTTGTGTTGGCTCTGAAGTGACACTAATATCTCAGGACTCAGAATATCAATAGATCGAGATGTAGTGTCTTCCAAAAGCCATGTGGGACCTTAACCATATCTTAAGCACACCAGGTTCATAAGGTACCATTGGAGGTAGATGTCCTTCACACCAGGAAGAATCTTCACAATGATCAACATTTAAATTATGCTCCTGTAAATTCTCTAAATCCTCTTCTCTAATCTGTTGTCTCATCTAGAAAACTGTGTCACATGCACTCCCACCATTATCATTGATGAACCCAACCATCTGCCTTGCCTGGGTTTGCATCTATGAAACAGAGCAGCTAGTAGAGAGAACATACATACACATATACAAAAATCAGACTGATGTCAATATAAATTAGTCTTCAATACTGTATTTCTTTAGACGATTTGCTTTCATGCTACTCACAGCAACAACTTCAAATCTTTTCTGATCTTCCAAAACCTCAAAGAGCCCATTTTAATCAGTACTTTCTGGGAAGAGAACTTTCCCTCCTTCTTGAATAACTCAATAAAAGTCACCAGACAGGAATTCTCTCAATTTTCCACCAAAATTATGAAAGTCAAAGTGTGTCTATACTCACACTTCTCTTTTTCTTTCACATCACAGCACAGAAAGTGCCCCTTCATGTTTCAAAGGCTAATTTTTCCATGTATGATGTGGAATCTAATTCCCAGAAAACTTACACTCACAGTGATCTCTCTCATGTGTTCTCCACCTTTTTTCCCTTCCAGACCCTGCTTGAGTCTCTCCCAGCATAGGAATACTCCCCTGGACTCGATATTATCCTCACACTATGCTATCTCTGCACCCCACCTCCTTCTCTTTGTAGCTACAGTTTAAAAGGGGGTTTTCATAAGAGTAATGAGATAAAAACACTTGAAATAAGGAATAAGGAAGATGTAGACCAACCTTCTCAACCCACAGTTACATGGGGTATGAGGAAATGAGCAGCTTTACTTGAGAACAAGTCAAGGGAAGATGTGTCCTCAGCAGAAATTCAGGTTTTCATGAAGTCAAAACATGGGCTTAACATGGAGGAAAGAGCCTGGCAAGATAAATTTTAGTGGGCACAATGTTTAGCAGGTGGGAAGAAAGTGAGAAAGAGAGAGAGAGAGAGAATGAGAGCACGAGATGAATTTGTCTTAAGTCGAGAGAGCACAGTGAGTTATGGGCATGAGATTGGTAGAACGGTGTTTCCTAATGAGAAAATTCAACTGCACTTGGGTTAAAACACATATTCCTAGTTTTAACCCTAGCTCTAATCCCCAGAACTAGAAATTTGAATTTTTAACAAGTGCAGTGGGTTGTTTTTATGATGAAGCAAATATGAGAACTGTAGCTCTAGAGTGTGTGTGTATCCGTGCATGTGTGTGTGTGTGTGTGTGTGTGTGTGCACACCTCAGAAGATTGCAGGAACTTCAGTCCAGCAGCAGTGTTTGCAGGGAACATCTGGGTTGATATTCTTGTCTCACCCGAGTAGAAAGCTTTTATCATGTTCAGCCAAAACCTTGTTATAAGGCTAAATTAGGGCTGTGGTGGTGGGAAGATGAGGGACAGAGTCAAGAAATATTTGAGAGGAGCTTGTAATTGATTTTAAGGGAGAGACAGAAAGACACAAGAATTTTCTGTCTAGGATGAGGAACAAGTTTGCCAAGGTAAGAGAGATGAGTTTTGGATACCTTGAGTTTGAGAGGTCTTAGTTACATTTACATGAAGATGTTCAATGTTATCTATTTCTAGAACTTAGTAGAAAGACATGAGTGGAAGATTTGGATTCCATAGTCTTATGGTTAATTTTATGTATCAATTTGGCTGGGCCATTGTGCATAGCTATTTGGTCAAATATTATTCTGAATGTTTCTGTGAAGGTGTTTTTTAAATGAGATTAATTTTTCAATTGATGGAGTTTGAGTAAAGCAGATTGCCCTCCATATTATGATTGGGCTTTATCCAATCAGCAAAGGCCTGAATAGAACAAAAGGCTGACCTTCCTACAGCAAGAAAGAATTCTGCCACCAGACTGCCTTTGGACTCAGACTACAACCCTTCCCTGGGTCTCCAGCCTACAGTCCTACCCTGTATACACACACATCCTGTTAGTTCTGTTTCTCTGAAAAACCCTGAGTAATACACATAGTAATCAGTATTTAAGAATTATTAAGTAAAGGTCTTACAATGGAAGAGGTTAGCTTGAGAAAAAGAGTGGCCTAAAAAGAGAAGTGGTCTGAGAATAGAATCATGGCTGCAATAACAAGGTTTAAATGATGAACAACATAAGAGCAGGACATAAAGGAACCTGAGAAGGACTGATCAGGAAGACGTGAAGAGTGTCACAAGAATGAACTGAACAATCTAATAGAACATAGAGTGTTAGGACAAAGGGAAGTATTGTGTAGAGTATTAAACATAGCAGATAGAACTGAAATGTGATCTTATGATTTGGCAATTAGAAAGTCCTTGGTTATCTTAGCAAGAGTAATTTTGGGAAGCAGAATCCTGTTTTCAGTCTGGAAAGGAATTAATTAAGAAGTGAGAAAGCAAAGAATTATCTTTGAAGATTTGAAATGAAAAGAGAAGGAGCAAAATCAGTAGCTAAAGAGAAACTTAGGTCCAAGAGAAAAGTATCTACCATTTCTTTTTGTTTTACTTTTGCTTTAAATTTATGACACCAGCAGCATATTTTCTAGCTGGAGGAACATCTTCACAGAAGGAGAATGAACATTTGAGCATAAAGGAAGGATGCCAGTTCCTTGAGGAAATGATGCAACTGAGATTAAGGTTATCTTGAATATGAGGGAATATATAATCACTTTGGAAATTAGAAGAATGCCTAAGAATGTAGGTCAGATATAAAGATATAGGCATGGGAGGTATAATGATGAAGAAAGTCATAGAAGTAGAACTTCACATGAGAAAGAGGTGGTAAGTGTTAGTGTGGGGAATTCATCCAGTGGCAAAATTTTAAAATTGTGAAAACATGGATAGACCTTGAGGGCATTATGCTAAGTGAAATAAGTAAGAGAAAGACAAATACTGTATGATCTCATTTATATGTGGAATCAAAAACAACCACCACCAAACTCATAGATACAGAGAACAGATTGGTGGTTGCCAGAAGTGAGGGGAAGAGGGTGGGAGAAATTGGTGAAGGGGGTCAAAATCCACACAATTCCAGTTATAAAATAAATAAGTTATGGGGTTGTAATGTACAGCATGGTGATTATAGTTAATACTACTGTATTGTATATTTGAAAGTTGTTAAGAGAGTAGATCTTAAAAGTAATCACAGGAAAAAAAATTGTAACTATGTACAGCAACTGATGTTTGACTGATGTTAACTTATTGTAGTGATCATTTTGCAGTGTATACATATATTCTATCATTATGTTGTACACCTGAAACTAACACAATGTTATATGTCAGTTATACCTCAATAAAAAAAACTAAATTAAAATTAATAAAATTGTTGCTTAATAGAGGGAATTGATTAAAGACAAGAAAACAATTGATAGATTATAAAGAAGGGTTCAGATGGAAGCAACCTAAATGTCCATCAAGAGAAGAATGGATAAAGAAGATGTGGGAAATATATACAATGGAATATTACTCAGCTATAAAAAGGGATGAAATAGTGCCATTTTCAGAGACATGGATGGACTTAGAGACTTTCATACAGAGTGAGGTAAGTCAGAAAGAGAAAAACAAATATCATATAATATTGCTTATATGTGGAATCTAGGAAAAGGGTACAGATGAACTTATTTGCAAAGCAGAAATAGAGACACAGATGTAGAGAACAAACTTATGAACACCAACGCAGGAAGAGGGGTGGGGATGAATTGGTAGATTGGGATTGACATATATGCACTATTATGTATAAAACAGCTAACTAATGGGAACCTACTGTACAGCACAGGGAACTCCACTAGATACTCTATGGTGACCTAAATGGGAAAGGAATCTAAAAAAAGAGGGGATATATATATATATACGTATAACTGATTCACATTGCTGTACAACAGAAACTAACACAACATTGTAAAGCAACTATACTCCAATAAAAATGATTGAGGTGGCCAATAAGTTTGTTCGGGGTTTTCCACGATACGGAAAAATCCAGACGAGTTTTTTGGCCAACTCAATTGTTTGTTTGTTTGTTTTAATTTTTTTTAAGAAGGGGTCAGATTACAAGAAAAATCTGTACTAGCAAAAATCCTTGGGTTGTACCTTTTTCTTTAGAGTACTAAGGAGCCTAAATTAAGGAGCAGAATCAGTGTTGTGTTTATCCATTGCTGTAACATAAGGAAACACCAGCAGGTTAGATGAGGCTCCTTGTGTGGAGAAATTAAGATAATCATCAGTGGGGTCTAGGCTGAGTGAGGAATGAAGTGATGACAGAAGGGAGCTTGTAGAAGGGATAAAAAGAAGGATAAATTCAAAAATCTTTTCCCCTTACTTTTAAATCCAACCTATATTCTTAAGGCAGACATTTTCCCTTCCATGACTTGAAGAGTCATCCCAAAATCGACTACTGGTACTTGCTAATTGACTCAGAGAATTATTCCAGGTGGCTATAATCCTCACCATCTGCTTTAAACCCTCTCTCCAGTCTGGGCTCCTGGATTTCTCTGCCATTGGCATCATATCTTGGAAGCTGTCTCTCTGCCCATCCCGAACAGATTGATTACCTATTTGGACAGTCTTCTGTTCTTTGGACAATTGCCCCAAATGTGCTGCTTCTCAAATTACCCTGATGGCAGCTTTGACAAGCAGTGAGTGGTGGCCCACATTTCAGCATAAGCTCCCAGGACACTAACTGTGCTGGCTTGGACTGGGGGTGAGGAACGTTGAAGGTTCAGGGTATGGTCTTATGTTAAGCAAAGTTTTGCCCAAATTTCTCATGAAACCTGAAACCTGATTAATACATTGGTGATATTTTATAGTATCCAGGATGATATAAAAATAAAGTATGAATATTAGAGGGATATCAACATTAAGCATTTGTAATGCTTGAAAATTAACATAGCTATTTGGTTATATGAAATATAGCTCCTTTCAGAAGATAACTTGCTGGAGGTTAATTTCCCATGTTTTACATACAATTCAGCTAATATCTATCCTGAGCTCTTTTATGTATTGAATAATCATTGTACCTACTGTAATGTAGGAACATGCCTGGTTAGGGTTATCATTATTTTGGGGATCTATTGGTTTTTGGGTAAATTTGGAAGTAGGAAACAATTAAGTTTTGTCAGATGGAGTTTTGTAGAGGGGCCAGTTGCAGACTTGATTCTGCCTTCTTTTTCAAAAATTATAACTTATTTGTTTTACCAGATCTTTCGTCTAATACAGAAGTTCCAAGGAGCATGTTAGTGCTTTGTGTTGCTGTGTAATGAATACTAGAGATACCATTCTTCATTTATCACAGACATTTGAATAAGCATTATTATATGTTGGAAGCAATAAAGCACTTGGTGTCAGAAACATCTAGGATTTGTTTCTTCCTCTGTCAATAATTCATGCTGCCACCTTGAGAAAGTATGCCATTTTTAGGTATCTAGTTTTTATATTTGTGTTTAGAAATAATAAATTTGGTCTATTGCTGCCATTCTTAAAGTAGATGTAGTCATTTGCATTAAGTTATAGTCAAATGTTATCAATTTGACTATTTTAGTTGCACAATAATGTTAACTATACATAAAATTTACATAGTGATTCTTCTCCTGTAACTTTTTTTAAATGATGTTTAAGCAAAGAGAAACTTTTGATAGAGTAACTACAAGAATGCCAACACTTCTATTTTAAAGTGTTTTCTGGCTTTTGTTTTACACGTAAAAGTGATGAAAATTCTTTATGTTACAAGCATGTAGTAGAGGCTAATGGCAGAAGAAAAGTCCAGTGCTGTCATCATTATAGAAAAAATTAGGGTTGAACATATCAGAAATTCTCAAGCTGTATACTTGCAAATTCTACTCAGTTGTGACCATTGCCTCATAACTGAGAAACCATCTTTCACTAGGTCACCATTGTTGTTACAATCTATTTTAAGACAAATTAATTTAAAATCTATTTATTTCCATTTCATTAATATCATTAGAAGAATGATACCCACAGAAAGACTCACTCAACTGTTGCAAACGAATTTTGTTTAGTTAAATGTTTTCATATTTATTTTTGGAAATATATTTTAATATTAAATGGAATAATACAATTTCCCTTCTCAAATTTCTTTATCCAAGATAAGAATTTTCTAATAAAACACTAGTTATTACTATGCTTATTTCAGCAACGTGTGAAGTTCATTTAAGTACTTTGATAGTTCTAACTCTTCCTGCTAGACAGAAGATAAACCCTCTATTTTAAATCATCACATAAATGTTTTTGGATGCAAAAGAACAAATATGACTTAGAGCTTTCAAAATTTGAATATTTGACTGTGGAAGGCAAACTAAGTTTTCTATTAAAAAATGACAATGTAGTCATAATCAATTTCTTCATAATAATTAAAGAATAGGTAATGATGTAAGGACATTTACTTAACTCACAATGGTGGTTAAGGAATCCTACAATTTGAAGGAAAAACTTTCTAGAAAGTGTGTAACAATTCAGCATACATCATGTGATGCTGGTATGTGACCCATCTTCCTCTAACTGGGCAACATATTATTTTTTTTCTAGTTGCCTCAACAGTAGAATTAGGTCAGACTAACTAACTAACTAGCTAACTAACTAACCAACTAAATAAGTTCAACTAAGTTTTCCTGTATGATTCCATAAGAAATCTCTGACTACAAAGGGCACAAAAAATCATTGCAGTGGTTCACAAAATGATAACTCTTCTATGACCATTATCAATAAATACAACTGATTTTAACCCCAACACCAGTAGATCTATGAAGATGAGTGATCATTATAAGAGTACTAACATTGGTATCTCCTATTCTATGAGATATCTTGTCTGTCACAAGTTTCAGACTAGATCTGGTAGTTAGGTGAAAGAAAATATTATGTTCATTTTTGCATTTGAACCCCAAAACCTTTAAAAAAATTCTAATGCATAGGAGTCACTTATTTTTTAGCTATTGTATGCAGCTTCCTGTTCGTGACATACAAATAGACACCTTGTTAGAATACTTTGTGTTATTCATGAATAACATATAGAAATGTTAACTTTTTCTCTTCAATATTTTCCTCCAATTACTTACATTATAAGACATAATATGCCTCAAGGAAGCTAAGACATTACAGAAAATACATAGAGACTTCGAGCTTTGAAAATCTAGGGCTTCATAAGAATTAGGACATAGAGGAAATGATGAATCTTAATGTATAAATAAAGATTTCTCAAGTTGGTAGAAGAAAAGTGGAGTCAAAAGAGAAATGAAGATATCTGAAAATCTGATGGGTCGCCATACCCTGAGTACCACTTCATGGGTCTAGATCTAAATGGCAAAGATTCTGGAAGTACACGAGATTAACTTGTGGGAGCTGTGTGTATAAAGACCTGAGTCAAGATCCTTGAGGACAGTCAGTTAGACAGACAGATCTCAGAGTAGAAATGGCTGCAAAGTGTTCTTGAATAGTCTTGAGGACTTTTTCATAGCCCAATGTAAATTGCAAGCAGGGAGATAAATTCCTATGTGCCAGAGAGGGACACAGAAAGAAAAAATAAGTTGTTTTTAATCTAGACACCTTAAGAAAGTAATGAGCAACAAAGAGTGACCTGTATGGGCAGATAAACTGGAGGGAATTATAATAGTTTCAGAAGATACCATCAGGGAAAAATGGTGGTACAAACCAGAAATTCCACACCCACTCTTCAGAAAAAAAAAAAATATATATATATATAAAAATATATATATATATATATATATATATAATCTTAAACAAAACTCCTGGAAATGGGACTCTAATAAAAATTGACCAAAATTATTATTTTATTCCACTTAGGAGTTTGAAAGAAGAATTAGGGTGAGTTGTAGAAAAAGAATAGCATTTATTTCATATTGTACTCACTACAGCAAACATGTTCCCTCCATTTTTCTAAGAATCATTGTATGTTTGAGATTGATTTAAAATGATAAGACACAGAATAACCAAAACCATTTTGAAAATTTGGAGGACTCATGCTTCTCAAAATCAAAACTTATGACAAAACTATAATAATCAAAACAGTGTGATATTGGCAAAAGACTAGACATATAGATCAATGGAATAGAAGTTAGAGTCTAGGAAAAACTCCTTATATTTCTGGTCAAATGATTTTTGACAAGTGTTCCAAGATAATTCAATGAGGGAAAGACAAAAAGAATGTTGCTGAGATAACTGAATAATCCACATGCAAAAGTAAAGTTGGAGTCCTTCCTCACATGTTATACACATTAATTCAAAATGGATCATAGACCCAAGAATAAGAGCTGAACTATAAAATTCTTAGAAGAAAACTGTAAGAAGAAAAATTCTTAGATGAAGGAGTAAATCTTCCTGCCTTTGGTTAGGTAAGAGTTGTTGGTTTTTTATTTGCTTGTGTGTTTGTTTGTTTAGCTATGACCTCAAAGCACAAGAAACAGAAGAAAAAAAATAGATTAATTGGACTTCATTAAAATTTAAAACTTGTACTTAAAAAAGACTCCATTCAGGAACTGAAAGAATAAATCATGGAATAGGAGAAAATATTTGCAAATCATTTTTCTATTTGAAACTTTTATACAGACTATGTAAAGAACTCTTAAAACTCAACAACAAAAAGACAAACAAAGTAAAAATGGGCAAAAAAATTGAATATACCTTTCTCCAGAGAAGATATACAACTGGGCAACAGACACATGAAAAGACGCTCAACATCATTAATAACTAGAAAAACACAAATTAAAACCATAATGTGTGATATCATTACACATCCTCTAGGATGGCTAAAATTAAAAAGATAGCAAAATAACAAATGTTGGCAAGAATGTGGAGAAATTGGAATCCTCATATGTTGCAGATGACATTTTTAAATGTTGCAGACACTTTGGAAAGAATTTTGGCAGTTCTCCAAAATGTTAAAAATAGAGTTACCACATGACCCAGCAATTCCACTCCTAGGTATGTATCCAAGAGCAATATGTCCACATAAAAACTTGGACATGAATGATTATATGGGATTATTCATAATGATCAAAAAGTGGGGACAATTGAAATATCCATCAACTGATGTAATGGATAACCAAAATATCATATATCTACCCAATGGAATATTACTCAGCAATAAAAAGGAATGAAGTACTGATGAATGTTACAAAATGGATAAACATTGAAAAAATTTTACTAAGTGTAAAAAGCTGGTCACAAAAGCCCATGTATTGTATGATTCCATTTATATGAATAGTACAGACACATCTTTAGAGACAGAAAGTAGATTAATATTTGCCAGGGGCAAGAGGAAGGGAGAATGTGGAGTTATTACTAATGGATACTAAATTTCTTCTTTGGTGTGATGAAATGTTCTCAAATTAAATAGTGGTGATGACTGAACAACCTTGAGAATATTCTAAAAAGTACAAAATGTAAAAGGATGCATTTTATGTTTGCAAATTATATGTCATAAAAATAATAGACTAGAATGAAAACAAAAGAATCTTACATCATTGCCCATGATTCTGTCAGAGAATTGTTGCCAGTGATGGGGTAGACTCTAAGAATTCATGGCTAACTTGAAATTTCCATGGTTGAATGATGAGAAGAAATTTGAAGTCATTCTATAGACTGTTTTGAACATCCTGGGAAAAATAAAGTGTGATTTTCAGAAGCAAGGGAGGATGAGTAAAAACTGGCAATATTCAATTTTCCCAGTGACAGTTCTGAGAACACTTAAACAAGGAGATCTGTGGGAGGTGATTTTTAAGTCTATATCTTGAAATAGGAATTTCTAAAATAACCAAATCTGTTCCAGGAGAGAATAGAAAAAATCTAGTAATTATCTTCCAAATGAGGTAGAAACAACTCAATTAACATGCCCCTTAATATCACTAAGTAGTGGATTGTGTACAAGTACTACACCCTCCTCCTCCCCTTTGTCCCCTAGTCAAAGAGAGTGAGGACATTATCTATAGCCAGCTGTACTTACCTAGCAATGAAACTCTGGATATACATGTCTGCATCTATGTATGTTGGGGTTGGAGTGGAGCTAATGATATCTACAGAGTCACATGTTGATGTGCCTGTAAGTGTTAATATTTTGGAGAAATGGATTCAGAATACAGTTTCAGGATATAGTACCAGCTACCAAAGATATTTTACACACACACATACACACACACACACACACACACACATACACACACACACACATATCACTCTTCCCTGGATATATGAATCTTAGATTCAATTGGATCTCATATTCAGTTAAAGAAAAATGTATTGGGAAATGAACAGACTAAAATTGTTTATTCTATATGATGGAACTGATGCTTAAAATACAGTTTAATATAAGATATAGAAATCATAAAGATACACTTGAGTTATGGGCTTAGGATAGTTGATCTGTAAAAAGGACTTCTTAAGTAAAGCAAATGTAAATGACTTCAAGATCCTGAATATGACCATCAGCATGACCGTATTGATTTGCTGTAATGTCAAGAGCCTGTAGATGTTTGTTTTGACAATAAGTTTGAGTGTTTGTACTATGATATTTGTGGTTCTTGTATGCCCATTACACAAGTGAGTCCCTAAGTGTGATATTCCATTCTTATTTCTTTTTTTGTGGGTGGGTGGTGAGGGGATATGAGAAAAGCAACATACAAAAGCTACAGAAGAGCAATGCAGTTTTGATGTGTGTTTATGGTAAGAAAGATTACCTGAATTCTCACAAAGAAGAGGACCAATGAAAATATCATTTGAAGATGCAACAGAAATGATGATGTAAATAAGCCATGGCATCCAAATCTATGCAAGCACCTCAGCATTGCCTTGTGTGTGACAGCATGTTTCTCACTCATGCTGGTCCAAAGGATCAGTTCTTGTGAGAAGCACTCACTGAAACATCAGGTTTACAGGCTGCCATTTCAATTTTGAACCCCTGGGAACTACATAAACCTTGGATTAAGGACCGTTGGTTTAAATGAACTCTAAAATCCTTTTTAGTTTGAAAATTTAGTGACTCTATATTGCATATGGGAGGAGGCCTTATTAAGTTGACACTCAAATGTTATTTTACTTGAACTTGAAGCCTTGTTAGATAAATTTTTACTTTGATAAAATGACAATATTTAGTTTTACAAGCTATTTTTTTCCTATAAAATGGTTGAGAAAGCCATTTCATTTATGATTCAGTTAGAGAAAATCTTTTCATTTCATTGACTCTTGCAAGTGCCAATTTGATAGCAATAGTTTCCTCTAATGGTATGACAATAGTAATTTCACTAGGTCTTTTAAAAAGCAGTGTGGTGACTCAACTTATCAAAACTTAGAATAGAAAAATAAGAAAATGTTGTTCAAATGATTACCATCAGGGATTTTCAGCTTCAGCTTTCCCATGCAAAGAGGTTAGATAATCACTCCATCCTTTAAGCAAGAAAAATCTAGACAAACTGAAAATCAATGATTTTTTTCCTTGAATCCATTAAAAAGTTGAGATTACCGAATAAACCTACACCTGCAAATCTGGATAGACAGGTGCATTCGGAAAAGCACGGGTGACATCTGCTTACCTGGAGCAGAAGCTGCTGGAACCACAAACTTGTAGGAACATGAAAATAGTAATTTTGACCAGTTGCTGGAAGCTGAGTGTGGATTAATATGAAAGTGAGAAACTCGTGGGGGTGCCCATTCTTTTATGAGCTTTACCTCCAGGAGCCCCATCAGGTTCTAATGATGAAGAGTCAAGAAAGATTACTCTGTGGTGTTGGCAGAAGAGGTATAATCATTGTGAAATACACATAGAGCTTTCTCCATGACAAAAGCCTAGTCCCTAAAAAAAGGACTTTATTAGAGCTTTACCCCGGTTGGGGGAAGGGGATTACTCCCACTTCAGTTACTACTGACTTCATGTTTCACCTAAGGGAAACACAAACAAACAAACAGTCACGGGGATCAGCGGTTCAAGGAAATAGACTTGGGATGTGGTAGCCAAAAAAGAGAGTAGGTGGCAGGAGGAAAAGCTATATCACTGGAAAAGCATTTCTGTTGGTCACAGCTCTAAGACACATGCCCATTAAGAGACTGAGATTGAATCAGAAGATTACAGAATTCCCCTTTCCCTCCTCCACACATGGTTTACCACCAGCACCTCCTCTACATCAACAGGGCTACAAAAACCAGCAGTTCTGCAAGATGCAGAATCTCTCTGAAGAGGAATATTTAGGGAAACTCAAAGATCAGAGAAAAGACAAAAACAAAGGCACTCGAGGAATATGAAGTCTTTGTCACCTAAAGCTAATACAAACATTCAACAGAGCTCAACTACTGGCCAGAATGAAGTAAATCCTCACACTAAAAGACTATTTATCTCAGTTCTTATTACCTGAGTGTCTGGCTTTCAGCAAAAAATTACAAGGCATGCCAAAAGCATGAAAGCAACGCAGTCTGAAGAGAAAAAGCAAGTGCCAAAATTAAATACAAATAAGACACACGTGTTGAAATTAGCAACAAGGAATTTAAAATAATGATGGTTAACATGCTAAGGACTTTAATGCTTCAATGGAAAAAATAAGCTACATGTAAGAATAGGTGGGTAACATAAGCACAAAGGTGAATTACTAAGGAAAAATCAAATGGAAATGATAGAAATTGAAAAAATAACTATAATAGAAATAAAAAATACCTTTCAGGGGCTCATCAGTAGATTCAACATGGCCGAGAACAGCATCAATAACTTTGGACACAGGCCAGCTTGTATTTCCCAACCTGAAACACAAAGAGAAGGAAGACTAAAACAAACAAAACCAGAACAGAACCTCCAAGAACCATGGAACAATAAATGGATATATAATATGCAATTAGAATACTAGGAGTTGAAGAAAGATAAAATAGAACATAAGAAATATTTGAACTAGTATGGCCAAAATCTTTCCAAAATTAATGACAAACACAAAACCACAAGTTTAAGAAGCTCAGAAAAGACAATCCATGATAAATATCAAAATCTATACCAAAGCCTAAACCCAAAAAACCCCTTACACATAGGCATATTACATTTAATTGAAAAAATTCAAGGGGACAGGGAGAAAATTTTGAAAGAATCCAGAAGGAAAAATCACCTTATCTATAGAAGAACAAGGACAAGAATAACTTTTATACAGAAGACTTCTGGTCATAAATCATAGAAGCCAGAAGAAGATGAAGTAAAATATTAAAAGTGCTGAAAGTAAACAAACACTAACCTAGAAATCTATATCTAATTAGTTTCTCTTTCAAGAGTAGAGGAGAAATAAAGACTTTTTCAGACAGACACCAAGGAGCTTCATTACTAGTAGACATACTTTGTAAGAAATGTGAAAATTCCTTGAGGCAGAAGGAAAATTATATACAATAGCAACTTGGATGTGCACACATAAAGAACATCAGAAAAGAAATAAATGAAAGTAAAAATAAAATATTTTATTTTTCTTATGTTTCATTGATTGAAAATACAACTTTGTTTAAAGTCATAATAATAAAAAACTATTGGATGATCCTAGCACATGGAAAAGTGAAATAAATGAAAGTAATACCACAAGAGGTGAGAGAAGAAATTAGGAATACTATGTTATCAGGTACCTGTACTACAGGTGAAATAGTATAATGTCAGTTGAAGGTGGACTTAGATTAGTTAGAAATGTATATTAGAAACACCAGGGCATTCATTAAAATTTTTCTAAAAAGCAGCTCAGCTTTGTGCTCTGCAATGACTTAGATGGGTGGGGTGGTGGTGGGGGGGAAGGTCCAGGAGGGAGGAGATATATGTATATACATAGCTGATTCACTTCATTGTACAGCAGAAACTAACACAACATTGTAAAGCAATTATACTCTAATAAAAAAAATGCAGTATTATTTATATGCTGAGAGGAGATAAAATTGCCAGTTAAAAGCAGAGACAGAAAAAAAAGGTGTAGGAACAGATAATGCATGAATAGAAAACAGCTACAAACATGGTATATATTAATCTAACTATAACAAAATCATTTAACATATGAATGGTCTAAATACACCAAGTAAAAGACAGAGATACTCTACACGGATATAAAAATGAAGCATAACTACTATGTTGTATACAGGAAGTCCACTTTAAGAAAAAGGTCCAGATTGGTTAAAAGTAAAGAGATAAGATAGAGAAATATATGTCATAAATAATAATCAGAAGAAGCTGTAGTAGTTATATTAATTTTAGACCAAGTCAATTTTGGAACAACAAAGATTACCAGAGATAAACAAAGGCAATGCATAATGATAAAGGCATCAGTTCTCCAAGAAGCACAATCATTCTAAACGAATATGAACTTAGTAACAGAATATCAAAATAATTGAAATATTTATCAATTGAACTCTGTAAACACAAAACAATGACATAAAAATATGTTTTTCAGTATACATATTGCAATATACTTTCACATTATCAATCATTACATACTTACAATTTTAATTTTGACTGAAATTGTTTCTAGGGATTAGAACCAAATACATCTACCAATCTGAGAACAGATCAAACTGTTTCATTGCCTAAAATGCTCTCTTTCATATAAGGTGAATAGAATCAATGAGCAAAAGCTAGATTCAAGAAAAATGTGAAGCAATTATAACATGAACTTAAATAGCTGGAATATATAAACATATAACTATTGTTTGCATCTGGTAAGAGAAAGTAATAAATAATGGTATAGTGATCATTATTTTGTAAAGGTACTAATTATTTAAAAGCATGAACATTTGGTCAATTCAATATAGCATTACAAGCATAGCTTTATGCCAAGAATGCAAATATTTACTTATTAAATTGATGATTAGATCATGTAAAGCTAATAAATATATCCTCACAGTGATTGGTTCTCTGAACAATAAGTCCTATACAGATGATAAATGAAATTATAGATGAGGGTACTATAATTTATATCAAAATTTTTATTCAACAAATACTTATCAAAGTCCTACAAAAATCCTTGCCCTTTTATAGTATACATTATATTGGGAGAGGTATAATGCAAATGAACAGGAAAATTGATAAAGAATAAGTATTAATAAAAATAGTCTTAAAGCATTTCAAATAACACTTTGACTATCTGTGACCAAGACCAATTAATTTAAAAAATATATACTGCTGGTTTAACACAACTTCTGGGAACAAATGAGTAAATTTAACTCAGTGTTAAAAATTCATCTACTTTTTGGTTATGGATGCCTGGACTCTGATGTCACTATTATTGTGAAATGGAGGGAGAAGGAAAAAAGGAAAAGAACTGGTAGATGGAGAAAAATTTCAATAAGTTCCTCTCTATGGCCATCTACTTAAGTAAGCATTCTCTAAATCCACCTTTAAAGGAATTTCTTTGGTTTCAAGGAAGTAGAATAGAGAAGACAAAATTACTAGTTTGGATATAAAGATTCTCTTTTTATTTACCCAGTGTTTTCATTCCCAGTTTATCAAGCAATGAAGCAGAGTTACAAATTTCTTGATTGGATAAACCTATAACAACTTAGAATACATTTGTTTTAGGAATGTGATTAAATTATTTTAATAAAGTTTTGATACATCTAGGACAAAAATCTTTGTATAAATTATACATATTTTCTTAGGAGAAGAAATATTGAATAATAGTATTTGTGAACTGTGTTAATTATATAAGGTTAGTTTTTTTCTAATTGTTCAGGGTTTTGGTTAAAAATCTTAGCTTAATCTTCTGGATCCTTGGATTTAAATAAAATTTGAACTGAATAACTGTTTTACTATAATCCTAATAGCCCAATAATAACATAGTGTATAATGTCTTCTGGAGTTAAGTTCATTTGATGCTGTTATAATTTCATATCACCCTGAATAGCTTCAATTGAATAAAAATGGAAATGAGTTATTTAGGACATTCAATGGTGACATGAAATCACATTTTATTCATTATCCTTGATTAACTTTATGTAAAGTGTTCAGGCAGAGGTCTTGAAAACCCTCTTTCGGAAGTGTGGCTAACCTTTTTAAGGGAGGAAATAAAACAATTTCCGTTTGGGTCACCAATCAATAAGTAAGCAGCTTGGTTCCAATTGCTACTGCACTGTCAGGTAGAAGAAGTTATTAACCAGTCCCTGAAAAGAATATCTTATTTCCATTACTTTCATCTCTCCTGATGAGCAGATAAATGGATAGGAAAAAATGAGTTGACCAAAATAAACAGAGCTGGAGAGGATGTATTTGTGAGGCATCAAGGTGTAAATGAAATTCCTAACAGCTTCCATTGTGTCTGAACACAGTTGAGTAAAATTAAGTCAAAGGAACAGACTGCTTATGCGTGAGAATATGGCCCAGTTCATGTTCACTTTGGATTCAGGAAAGCTAACCACAGCAGAAAAAGAAGACATAGATCCTAGCCTCAAGGATCTCAAGGCTATGAAAACAGAGAGAGAAAGAGTCAACTGAAATATATGAGTGTGATATGTACAATGACATAAGAAAACCCAGGCTGTTCTCGAGTATGTTAACAAGGAACCGAACCCATAATATTAAGGACAGGAAGGCTTCTTGGATTGTTTTTAAGAATTCAGGAGGGTTAGACAAGTGAATGAGAAGGAGATGTTATTTTATGTAGAAAGAAGAGAAGGGCAAAAGAAAGATTTGTAAAAGCAAGACAGGAAAGAAAACTATAAATATGTTGTTTAACATGGCTTGTGTATAAGGTTTGGATAGTTATGAAGTAAGAAATGAGGTGAGACTTTTAGAGAGGATTATAAAGATTGACTTTCCAGAGAAGGTTAGAGGAAGGGTGGTAGCTAAAGGAGATTCAAAACTGATAGTTATTTTATCAGGGTGAACCAACCTACATATAGGTTAAGGGAAAGCAATTCAATAGAGAGGAAAAAATAAAGGACACAAAGGTTTGCAAAGTTATTTCTCAAAATGAGAGTCCTACCATTTGTGTCTCTATGTGAAGAATGTGAAGGGGTATTGAATCTGTGGCTGTGGGAAAAGGAAGGTGAAAAAGTTCTTGACAAATTGTTTCTGGTGGTTGCCAGCCAGGAACAATTTTGCCTCCCTGCTGGATATTTGGCAATATCTGGAGACATTTTTGGTTGTCACAACTGGTGGGGCTGCTACTTTCATCTAATGGGTGGAGGCCAGGGATGCTACT
This sequence comes from Orcinus orca, assembly GCF_937001465.1. NCBI lineage: Eukaryota > Metazoa > Chordata > Mammalia > Artiodactyla > Delphinidae > Orcinus > Orcinus orca. The sequence goes on along the minus strand of NC_064561.1, from coordinate 170,145,577 downwards.
GAATGTCCTATAATACACCCCCCCCTCCCAATATCAATAATGCTGGAGTTGAGAATCTGGCTTTAGGAAGTAGTAGATGATGTTATTTGTGGATTTAGGCGTTTAAGGATTAGGTAGGAACTTCAAGAGAATCGACTAAATTTGGAATAGTGCTGAGTGGATAACAGAAGTGCCTAAAATGACCATGGGGTGGAAAGATATTTGTCAAAAATCTAGTGCATCTCAGCTAATGGGCAAAACTGAACTGAATTATCAAAGAATACGGGAGAAGACAAGCATTTTGCCATGGCTACAGCAGAGTGGGCACCAAGTTTACTTTCTGGGAGGAAGGGTTGTGCCACATAATGGTCAAGATGAGGTTGGCGCCATTCCACTGTGTGCCTGTCTCTACTTGTTTACCAGCCACTCAGACATCAACCCACTTGCAATCTGCCTTCTGCCACCTCTTCTTTCATGAAACTGCTTTCCCCTAGGCTGTCAATAACTTTATCCCTTATTCAAGACACGTGCTTCAGCACTTAATTAACAGTTCAACATTTGTCACTGTTGACCACTTGATCCTTCTTGAAATGAGCTCCAGTCTTGTCTTTTTGCTGTCAAAACTTCATGGTTTTCTAGCCTCTATTTTTAGTGTTTTTCCTGACTTCTATTTCTTTAGAAGATTGTTTTTTTTTTTTCTTTTTAAAAGTCTCTATCTTAGGTCCTCTTCTTATCTCACTGATATCTCCATCCGAATGTTTCATAAGAAGCTTAAATACCAAAGCCCACACAATCAGAATTGAACTCCTTCCCCCCCCCCCCGGAGAAACTCCTCTTTTTGTATTTCTTACCATTGAATGATGTCAGCATAAAATAGAGATATTAGTTAAGATAATGAATGTGACAGAAAACCCAAATTGATGTTGTTTTCACAATCCCAGATTTTATTCTGTCATATACAAAGGTCAGAAGTCAGCAATTCTGGGCTTGTATGACAGAGTCATGGACTTTTTAAAAAATATTTTCTTCTGTATTATCCCTCTGCCACCACTATATTTTCCTCCCAGTTTGCATTGTCATGGATAGCTGGTGGAGTTTCTGACAACACATCAGACTAGCCATCAGAATAAAAATAAAGAACATATCTGCTCCATTTAAGGGCACCTCCATTTAGGTGCACACATCACTCCTGCTTATAGCTCACTGGCCAGAACTTAGTCACATGACCACAGGAAACTTTAAAAATCTGGTTTATGTAGCCATTATTCTAGGCAGCCATGAGCCAGCTGAACAGATGATTGTAGTGTCACACAATGGACACTGGAATACTAGCTGTCCCTGTTACATCGTCCAAGAATTAAAAATCTGGGCACAATCCTACTTTCTTCTCCCATTTTTACTTCTCATGTCTACTCAGTCCCAAAGCTACTGATTCCAGGTCTCAGATTCTCAAATATGTGTATTTTTTTCTTCTATACTTACTGCTATATCTTCTTAACCAGTTTCCTTGTATGTAGACTTGGATCTAACAAATCTATTCACAGCATTGAAGACAGATTATTAACACAAACAATCAAACTCCAAAATTTAATGTTACTCTGTTTTAACAAATTACCAGTAACTGCAAGATAATGTCCAAATTTATTAATGTTATGGACCTTTATGTCTTTTATAATACCCTTGAACCTTAAAGTACAGAAACGTTGTTTCTAAAATGCTATATCATGATGTTTTAAAAGCCTAATAACTTTTTAAGATTTCAGTGTGTTTCCAGAAAACTTAATTTCTCATGATAAACTCTGGCTCAAAGATTCTGCTTTCCAGTAGTGGTTCATTTTAAAAGTGGATGGATGGATGATATTTCTGTTTATTTCTGGGTCTAGTGCAGGATGTAGAACTCAGCTACTTTTCTTGAATGGTAGATTAAAAGTAATTACAAAGTAAGCAAATTTCAAAGATTGGACCAGGGCTGAAGCTACAATTTCCCACTTGAGGACTGCTACAAGGACTGCTCTGACTCACATTTGTCAGAGATGTGGCCAAGAGAGTGAAGGAAGAAGACAAGCTAAGCTCACCTCCTCTCATGGGCACACCAAAATTTCAACTACAGTAAGTCCCGTACATAGAATGAGTTCTGTTCTATATCTAAGTCCAATTTGTTTGTAAGTCCAACAAAGTTAGCCTAGATACCCAACTAACATAATAGGCTGTATAGTACTGTACCATAATAGGTTTATAATACTTTTCACACAAATAATACATAAAAAACAAACAGACACAAAAAATAAAGAAACTATTTTAAAGTTTACAGCACAGTACCTTGAAAAGTACAATAGTCCTACAACAGCTGGCATACAGGGGCTGGCATAGAGTGAACAGGCAAGAAGAATTACTGACTGGAGGAGTGAGAGGTGTGGGACATGGTAGAGCTGAAGGATTGTCAGCAATAGGAGATGGAGGGCAAGCTGCAATTTCACTCACACCTGACGTTGATGGTACAGGTTCTGGTTCCTTGTTGGATTCAATTCTATCTACTCTCTTGAAAAAATGACCCAGTGATGATTGAGTAGTAGCTCTTGTTTCCTCATCATGGATGACATGGTAGCACTGGAGTGAATTCTGAATGGCTGCTGCAACCTTCGTGTACCGTTCTATGGTCAGGTCCTCTGCCTCAAAAACTAACAGTGCCTCCTCAAACAAAGAAAATCCCCTTGCCATTTCCTGCGTTGTGAATCCCTTTGGTTCTTCAGTTACTTCTTTTTCCTCTTGTCTCTCTTCGTCCTTTCTCGGGGTCTCCAATTCCTGGCGATCCTTAGCAGTATCAGCTACACCACTGCTGCTTTTACGCTTGTTTCCAGACATCCTGGGTTTGAAATAAAGATACTGTACTACTGTACTCTATACAGTACTGTACAGTAAAGTACACAAAAGCACAACCACTTGTAGAGGATGCACGCACGTGACAACATATGCCAGACACCTGAACTAATTTATGTGATTGGACATGAAAATGCATGTTTGCATCTTTGAAAGTTCACAACTTGAAGGTTCTTATGTAGGAGACTTACTGTATTTACAGACCAACTATTTATGAGAACAACCTGAAGACTAGCAGAAAAGATTTTCCACAGTTGAAGATATAAATAAGTAACCACAACAAGAAGTGTAGGAGGGGTGGAGACATGATATAATGAAGACACATCACACTCAGGTAAGCAACCCACAAATGGGAAGATAATTATAATTACAGAGGTTATCCCCAAGGAGCAAGTGGTCAGAGTCCCACATCAGGCTTCACATCAGGTACTGCATCAGAAGGACAAGTCTCCAGAATGTCTGTCTTGGAAGGCCAACAAGCTCTTAAAGGGCACACACAGAATCTCACATACACCAAATCCCATTAGTCCCAGTGCAGAGGCAGTAATTTGAAAGGAGTATGATTGGACCCTCTTGCTGATCTTGGAGACTCTCCAATGGAGGCAGGAGGCAACTAGCATTCCATCTGGGCAACCGTTTTGGAGAGCACAAGAACACAGGAGCGCACAAGAACACAGGCACCAGCAAATGCAATTTTGGAATCCTCCCTCTACTCTATTTGTGCTGGGGCTTAACTGTCCACCTGAGGGCCAACTGTAGCCCTGGGCCCTCCTGGGGCCAGCTACAGCAGAGCTAGCCTCACCCACCAGCTTCACCTACCAGAGGGCCAGTAGCTACCACATGAGGCAAGGCCTGGCAGTCAACCAGACCAGGGACTTACCAGTGCACCACAGTAACCTGCCCTACCACAACAAAAGGGCACATGCAGGCTACATAAAGGGCACTCCTAGAGCATATATCCCTGGCGACCAGAAGGGACTGTGCTACTAGGCACCATAGGAATCTCCTGCATAAGGCTGCTTCTCCAAGATCGGCAACATAACCAATCTATCCAATACATAGAAGCAATCATAGAGAATTAGGCAAAATGAAGAGATAGGAATATGTTTCAAATTAAGGAACAAGACAAAACCTCAGAAAAAGAGCTAAACATAGTGGAGATAAGCAATCTATTTGACAAAAATTTCAAGGTAATGATCATAAAGAACTCAATGAACTTTGGAGATGAATGAATGAACACAGTGAGAATTTTAACAAAGAATTAGAATATATAAAGGAGAGCCAACAGAGCTGAAGAGTACAATATCTGAAATGAAAAATACACTAGAAGGAAACAACAGTAGATTAGATGATACAGAGTAATGGACCAGTGAATTGGAAGACAGTGTAGTGGAAATCACTGAGGCTGAACATAAGAAAGAAAAAAAATTAAAAATGAGGACAGTTTAAGAGACTTCTTGGACAACATCAAGCATGCAAACATTTGTATTATAAGGGTCTCAAAAAGAGAAGTCAGAGAGAAAAGGGCAGAGAACATATCTGAAGATATGATAGTTGAAAACTTCTATAATCTGGAAAAGGAAATGGACATCCATGTCCAGGAATCACAGAGAGTCCCAAACAGGACCACCTCAAAGAAGACCACACCAAGACACATTGTAATTAAAATGGAAAAATTAAAGATAAAGACAAAGTCTTAGAAGCAGCAAGAAAAAAGCAACTAACTAAGTATGAGGGAGCTCCCATAAGACAATCAGCTGACTTTTCAGCAGAAATTTTGCAGGCCAGAAGGGAGTGCCATGATATATTCAAAATGATGGAAGAAAAAAACCCACAACCAAGAATGTTCTATCATTCATTTTAGAAGGTTTTCCTCAGATTGTTGATAATTATTAGTTTTCTACTTATTTTCAATGGTGAAGAGCACCTTTCAAGAGCCAACTTCTTTAATCCCCTAGATAAGGTGAAATATACTCAGTAAAGAACCTGGTAACATTCTGTATTTCTTTTTCAAAATCACCATACTTTTAATTACATGCAAACCCAGTACCTTATTTGAATACCATGGGACCTGAGAGAGAAGGAAACAAACTTAACATTGGTGCACCTTACATTGGAAAGTAGCTGACCTTCTTAACCCTCTTCTGACTGAAACAATGGTAACACGTTTCCCAAGGACAGTACAGCTGGAAATGCTGTGCTGTCCTCTCAAGGCCAGGCTAAATTTGATCAAGAATACAGGGAGAAGAAAAAGGTGAGTTTATCTACAAAGTGATTTTACAGGGCAAAGTCAAGTGACTAGTCAAAGATCAGCTATAAGAAAGGGCATTCTGATGGAGATAGGAGAGACTTACACTGAGAATGATGGAATTTTAATTTTCTCTGGCTCTTTCAACACTAAGTCATTTATTGTTGTTTGGATCAATTTATTTCTCCACCTCTTTTCTGACCAGCTTTAACACTAAATAATCTCCCTCCTACTTCCCACTATTGTAAGTACATAATAGAATCACAGTAAATACTTGCTTATTTTCTAACTAAATAGAAAAATAAAATCCTCAATTAATTGTATAGAAGGAAATTAATTCCTGTGGTTGGCAATGCTGAGTAACCTACAGGGAAATACAATAGGACAAGATAGAGAATTATATCATTAATAATAATTAAAATAATAATAATAACTGTATGGAACTAACTAAATGTCAGTTACTGTCCCAAGTGCTTTACATATGTTAATATATTTCTTCTTCATAACAACCTTATGAAGTAAGTACTCTTATCCATTTTGCATATACAAGGAAATGCAGGCACAAATTTTAATTTTCAAACAAAAATATTTCAGATGAAGTAATACTTTTTACAAAGGAGAAATGTTCAAGAAGTGTTAGAAATAAATGAATCTGAGATAGTGGGCACCATTTTAATAAATAGCCACAAATACACATTATTTGTGCATTTAAGATACATTCTGAAAACTTTTAAAGACTTTTTAATGAAAATAATGTATACTATAATCTTAAGAATCCCTACGATGAATTGAGTTTTTATCATATCAGGTGTGCCTCTAAGTTCTTCCCTTGTACAATCTAATCTGATCTTTTTGGTACCTGTGAATACCCTGTATGAATCAGGGTAGGTGAGGTTAAACTGCCTTCATGGACAAATGGAACAGCTCAGTGGCTTAATAAACACAAATTACTCTCTTATATTATGTATCCAAGGTGGGCTTTCTGAGGCTTTACCCCATGTTGTCTGAGGACATGGCCAGACCTTGTGGCAGAGAGACAGAGCCCATGTATACCTCGTGCTGCTCCCCTGATTCGTCAGTTTGAAAGTAATGCTCATGTAATTTCTGTGCTTACTTCATTGGTCAGACAAGGTCATGTGGTCATGACTGAATTCAATAGGTTGGGAATGTATAGTTCTTCCACAGCGAAGGGGACCAAATTAGAGTCATTGAATTAAGGAGACTGGAAATGCAATCTACCACAGCCTCTTCCTCTACGTGAGGAAATTTGGACACTATGAGGTTAAGTAACTTGTCCAAGGTCACACAACTGGTAAGATTTTAGATCAGGATTCAAACAGTTTGATTGCCAAGGCATATTACAGTCGTGGTGTGTGCCTCTGTCCTGTCAGAATGTGGTTAAACGCTTTGAGATTCCTGTGGCATTGAGAAAACATGAAGAATTAGGTTTCCCAAAGGTATTTACAGAAAATCCTTGTTTATTAGAATTATTCTACATTAATAATGGAAGTCAGTGGTTTGTTTCTTTCGTTTCTCCCTTCATTTGGCCATGTCACAATCAAAACTTCCATTTTTGCACTCAGTTCTCATCTGCTTCATCCTGCATAACCAAATCTACCTCATTATTTGGAGGTAGAAATGCTTAGGAAAAGAATGGCAGTATTTAATGAAACATAAGACACCATGAGGTCATGGGAAAACAACATATAGTGTTTCTTAACTTTGAAAACAGATGACAATTTTGTTCCAATCACGGTGGTTTTAGTTCCTGAGATCATTTTACATTGTTATGCTTTCTAACTAAAGAGTTTGGGTGGATTCTGGAATTACCCATTTTTCTTTAATTACTATGAGATACCATAATACCATTTAATTGGACAATCTTATACAATGCTTGAGGACAAAATCTTTTATGCATACTTAATACTCAGAATAGCATTTGTGACATTTATATGGTTCTCTCTAGAGAAGTTATAGTATATAGACATTATATACATTATTCCTTTATATGGAATAAATTTTACATGAATTTGGATCATTCTTCCCTCTCCATAGCTATGCACCTATGTTTCAAATAATGAATATGTTCTTAAATGTATTTTTAAAATAATGTAGAAAATGTTTATAACCTTAGCCTTTCATATTATTTCATTTGTTAAATGTTCTGGGAGCATAACAATTGTAATATAAAACACATTCTTGGGGGTGCCTGGGATTAACTGTTTAATCATTTTACTTCTGACTTTTTGTTGACTGCATATGGCAGTGGGGTTGGAGGAAGACAAAAGCTGAGAAAAAGATTTTGAAAATGTAAAGTAAGAGATAAATGAGGGCTTATTAAGAATACTGTTCCTAGGATGTTAAAATCTGTACAATGCTGTAATATTTTATAGCATTTGAGACTGATCAAATTAAAAATCTTCTTATAACATTGGCACCTCTAGTGTATATTTTTCCCCACTTGAATATCAACTTCCTGAGGGTAGGGGCATATATTACTACTGCCCAGCACAACACTTGGTGGGAAGTATCAATGTATACCTTATGTTATGTATTGGATAAATTAATGAATATATCTTAAGAAAAATAGCAAAATTCCTGTCACAGAAATTATATTGAAATTACTATGGAGTTATTTATTTGCAATAAGTATAAACATTTATAATTTATTGAAGATTCTTTTATTAATGCTAAAAGAATATATTATTTTGAGATAAAACATACTGAAAAAGCAATTATACTTTAAAATAAATTTTAGGAAAAACAGTCATGGAATAGGAAAGTTATTTTGAGCTATTTTTTCTTTTTATACTTGAGTTTCCTGGTAATGTTTGATAGTTTTACAACTCACTCTTCAGTAATAAATGCTCACTATTTCTGGTTTCAGAAGATTAACTGCATTGTAGGATTCTGTTAAACTTTCCAGTCACTGAGTTCAGATTTCTACAGTCACAACAACATCTAGCTGGAGAACAGATTTGCCTTTCTTAAATATTTTCTTTTAAATGTAAGACAATCTCACTTCTAGGCTATGTCTAATTCATATTATTTTCATTGGCAATACAGTCATCCAAGAACAAATTAAATTTTTTTATTCCAAGTTCTTTTCTGATGTATTTACCAGATTGCTTCAAAGTATTTAGTCCATTTGGCTAGATAAACATGCATTTTTATAAAGAAAATTCAATATAGGACAATAAGGCTGTGTTCAAGTGAACATAATTATTGTTTGACCTTATAACTTCCTGATACCTAAAATTATTTTAAAAAAAATTGTAGTTATAGAGTTTCTTTCCATGTGCATGGATATGAAGCTGGATTTATTAACTATGTATTTTTATGTAATGATATGCATTTGAACAAGAAATGGTCCCTGGACTCCATATTTTCAGAAGGGCTTTGTGGTTCATTAAACCAGTATGACAGAAACAAATAATTTTTTTGTGAATTGCAATTTATATAACATTTATTTTTCTCATGTAATCCTCTCAACAACGATATGTTGCAGGCAGAATAGTTCTTAACTTTTCAAGTTAGTAAGACTAAAACTTAGGTTGACTACCGAAGTTTACAAAGTTAGTGGAAACACAGTCAAGGCTTCCAAATTCAACTCCACCTTCTTTTCAGCAGGGCACATGATCACTGAAATATATAATCCAATCAGCTATTAACTTCTTTCGGACACGGGACAAATTCCAGCTTGGCATTGTTAATATAGATCTTCCTTGACTTACAATGGGGTTACCTCTCATAAACCCACTGTAAGTTGAAAACATTGTAAATCAAAAATGAATCGAATACACCTAAACTACCTAACATCATAGCTTAGCCTAGCCTACCATAAATGTATTCAGAATACTTACATTAGCCTACCATTGGGCAAAATCATCTAACACAAAGCATATTTTATTATAAAGTGTTGAATATCTCAGGTAGTTTATTGAATACTGTACTGAAAGTGAAAAAAACAGTATGGTTGTCTGGGTACAGAATGGTTGTAAGTATTTTGGCTCTTTACTCTCGTGATCCTGGGGCTGACTGAGAGCTATAGCTCACTGCCACTGCCCAGTATCACGAGGGGATATCATACTGCATATCACTAATCCGGGGAAAGATCAAAATTCAGGATTTCTACTGAATGCGTATATTTGCACCATCATAAAGTTGAAAAATCATGTCAAACCATGTAAGTAGGAGACTGTCGGTAGTCTCTTAACTTTCCTCCTTAAACGTTTTGCAAAATTCTACAAAGCTAACTTTCCTAAAACACAGTTCATTAATTCATTTATTGTTCAAAACAAAATTTTAAATCTTAAACTCCAGGATATTCTAGAGTCTGGTACCAACCATCTTTTCCCCCTCCCGCTTTCTTCCTGCTATTCTAGCCAAGCAAGAGTAATTCTTCTTTCTTACACATAATTACCTGATTATTTATTTTTGCTCAATCTCTTTTCTCTCAAGTCCACTTTCTAGCATTTTATCCCATCAGTGTTCTAGCTATCAGTGGAAGCATTACTCAAAACATCACTGCCTATACCACAACTTTTCCTGATTGTCCATCTCCTGTCCTCTTCCACCCTCTCACCCAAGTAATCTTTTCATACTATGTACTCTGGTAAAATTTTATCTGTTTTAGTCTTCTTATGACACTTCTTTGTTTCTAAATAAGCGCCCCCTACTTTGTGACAGTCACTTTCATGTAACCCAGGGTGGTGGTGGGGAGAGGAAAATAAAATTTAATCTCTGAATTTAAGGAGATGTAAGTCTAATGAGAAGACTGGCGAGTAAATCAAAGACACAGTGTGGTAGATGCAATATCATGCCAAAAGAAGTGAGATACTATGGGCAACTTGGCAAACAACTGAAGACTGAAAGAGAGAATGTGGAAGAGAAAGTTGAAGGCATAGGGGTTACGAAGGGAGAGGAGTCAATGCCAAGCTGAGCGACATGTACCATGATATGGAGTTCAGGGTGCTTTTCAAACTCTCCCTTACACATCTTACTACCACTACAAATTCTCTTTTACAAACATGTAAGGCAGTTTCTCCCTTGCTAACCTGAGGGAACTATTCAGTCCAGTATATTCAGCCCTTAGTTTTGTTTAAATGTCTTTTTAAAAAATTATATCAAAACCTGCTTAAAGTTTGCATATACTGTAATATGATATGAAGTTGAAAGTAGCAAGAACTAAGTGGTCACATTTGAGAATTTTTGGGGGGCTTAATTGTATAGTGGTAGTGAGATCAAAAGAGATGAGATGGAAAAGTGAGACCCAAATTACACAGCTATTTTATCACACTCTCTAGGAAGCTTCTTGGTATTGGCTGGGTCTGTGAGAAGCAACTGTAATTTTCAGGATCAATTCAAACTTGTAAGATGTCAAAAAATTTGAAGGTACTTTTCTTCCAATTGGCATTTTCTTTTTCTGTGCTAAATAAAATTTTGTCCTATCACTTTTCAAATTATCACATCCAGAAAAATGTAAATGAATGATATTTCACGAAATTAAATACAGTTATAATATTTTCTCTGCAGTAAAAATAAAGGAGGTCAGAGATTCAGTCATATAAGACAATGATTAAGATTATTTGTGAGATTAAGCATAACAAATTTCAGAATTTGGCAGAAAGTGTAAGTCCAAATAATGTATCTAGAGATTAAAAAATATACCAATGAGAAATTGCTTTAAACCTATAGTTAAAATTATACATAAGGGACTAGGAATTTGGATTAAACAAACAAACAAACAAACAAACAAATTGGTTCTAGTTCTTCTTTGCTTATCAGATAACTTATTTAACTTCTCTGGACCAGTTTTCTACCTATACAATGGAAGGACTGGGCCAGGTCAGTGGTCTTTTAAAAATAACAAAATGTATATATATAAGTAGTCTGTTATTTCCATTTGAAAATGTGACACTATGTCTCTTAGAATCACACACACTGAAATTTACCATTAATGTCCACACTTTGCTCTTTTTGAGGAAATCTATGAAGTTTCTTCCATCTCCTTCTTCCAACTTCCATAGCTTTATAAATTGTAAATAAATTTACAATTTTGTGGATTCTAGATTGTATGAGCATTTATTTAACATATTATTTTATGAGTCTTACTTTGGCATTTAAAAAGCTAATACATTTTGCCTTCAATGAGTAAACTCAATTAAAATGGTGATTCCTTAGGAATTTGGATACTACAATTCCAAATGCTCTATAAATTCAAACTCTATAAAATACTCAATCTTACTCAGTGGTAAGATTATGATATGATTACGATTATGATATAATGTCTCATACACAAGGAAACCCTCAAGCTATTATAACTCATATTTCAGACAATGCAAACTTAAAGCGAAAATCCTTTAAGTATTATGTAGAAATCAGAACATGTTTCTTAGTTACATACTATATTACCATGATATAACTAGATACTTAACATATGAAACAATTTTGACAGAGGAAGTGTTTTTCAGCTTCTACTGTAAGAGTTTACTGAGCTCTAGGAAGCCAGCTACTGTCCAAAGCTTTGAGTGTATGGGATTTGCAGCTCTAAGACAGCTATACTATCCTTAAAAAATAAACAAGCTATCATTAATTAAAGGATATGGTTATTTTCTAAACTGTATATAATGAAATGAAATAATCTGGTTCTTACAGAACAAATGAAAACAATAATACATTTATCTAATAAAGACACATATTCATAAAATGCCATAAATTAATCCACATAGTCATTACCTTAATTTAAAATGTGTACCTTATTACGTACAACAAATGATCAATTCAGATTATCCTTATGACTATGCTATAATGCAAAGCAGTAGAAGGTCCACATAAAGAATCACTTCATTTCATTTTTTTTCTAACAGAAGATATATTTAAAAAGCAATGTAGCCTTTCTCACCTTCTGAGATGGCCCACACTCTGTCTGTGGAGTGTGTTTCTCTCTAAATAAATCTACTTCTTACCTATCACTTTGTCTCTCACTGAATTCTTTCTGCCACAAGACATCAAGAATCTGAGCTTCATTAAATCCTGAGACTGGGTGTGTGACCTCACTTAAAAGATTGTGGGTTCAAGTCCCAAGTTGGGTTTTGGCTGGCTTCGAGCCCCAGCCCGTGGGTCCAAGCCCCGATCTGAGTTGCACAGTTTCACCTGCACCCCAATCTCCATTAGCCGCCCTCTCCCATGTTCCCACAGCCTCTGCGCTCACCCCATCCTAGTGCGACAGAGGAAGCCTACAATTCTTCATGACAACCCAAACCTGTTCCTGGGGCTTTTCCTGAGAGAGGAATCATGAGGCACGTGTATGTTATCAGGAGAGAAATGAATCATCTTTGTGGGTGGGAGGGAATAGACCCCAGCCTCCATGACCTTCCCTGAATTCCAAAGGGCAGATCTGAACAGTTGCTAATCAAGGGAGGAACAGCCAAGAAACCACCCGAGGCAAGATTAAAGGGACCAGAGAAGCTCATCAAGATTAGGAGACCCACTACCTGAGACAAGATTAAGGGAGTGCAAGCCCAGCACACACCCTTAGGGGACCCACTACCTGAGACAAGATTAAGGGAGTGCAAGCCCTGCACACATCCTACTGTTTTCAGCAACCTCACCCTTGAACTATTGCTATAAAACTCATCAAATCCTGCTGGGTTGAGACACACAATTTTGAGATGCACGAGCCTGCTGTGTCCCCCTTTTTCTGGCAAAGCAATAAAGCTATTTTTTTCTACTTCACCGAAAACTCTGTCTCCAAAAAAAAAGAAAAAAAAAAAAAGCAATGTAAATATATACGTTAAAGTTTTTCAACAAAGTTGATTACTGAAGCTGAAAATTCTTACCAGTACAAGTGATAATACCTATTATGACATTAATCCAAGTAGACTGAAATCTAATGACCAAATTAGTTTTAAAATTAGATGTCAATTTTCAAAGCGCATGGAGTTTAAAAGATAACTTAACTTGGTGGGTTGAAGCCTTCTGTGAAGCAACACTAGCTGGGTTTGAATGCTGGCTCCAACACTACTGCTGTGACCCTCTAGCTGTGTGGTCCTGGAAGGACACTTGAATGCTCATGTCCTCATCTGTGAAAGGGAATGATTATGGTACCTAGTCTCTAAGATTATTGTAACAGGTAGATGCGGTGATGTGTATGAAACACTTAGAACAGTGTCTGGCAGATGGTAGTTGTGATAAAAAGTTTATTGTTATTATTATTATTATATTTTATCTTGACCAATGAGTAGGTTTAAATTTATATTAAAACCACACACAATTTAATGTTCCAGTTTTCTTTAGCACCAAGGCACAAAATTCTGATTGAGAGAATTAAAAATGAGATTTAACGTAGTTTCTCATTTCATTACTTGCAAATGCCAAGTGGTTCTCAATTTTTTTTAAGTTATAGACTCCATCAAGACAAAATTTACTGATATCTTGTTTTTAACCAGAAAATAATGTATCTACATTCATAGATTTGCAACCTATTTTAAAGGATTTGAGACACTAGGTTAAGAAATTCTTATATAGTTAATAATTTTTGAGTAAGGTTTGTTTATTCTTTCTCTGATGAAAATATTGAGGAATTTCATATGTTTAATAAAAATTCATCTTCTCTATGTATCATCTCTATATATAAATAATTACTTATATCATCACATAACATGGTAAATGCCTCATTATTCTTTCTCCATGAAATATTTTAAAGCTTTAACAGTTGATTAGACAGTTACAGGTATAAAATTTTAAGCTAAAGACAGCTCTGAGATGCTAATTAAAAGGTCACATAAATATGGATGCCAACTCAATTGGAAAGGGTTGGAAGAGACACTGATTACATCAGTCACAAGTTGATGACACTTATAGCACCCATGAAATATTTATTTAGAGCAATTGAGATGTGTGGTTTTCTTCTCCCCAGCAAAACAATGCCTGCTGAGTATATAACATTTTTTGCCTCTAATGTCTCTCTGCTGTGATGGTCACTGCAGTGATTTAACTTGGTTTTATATAATTAGTTTGTGTTCTAGACAGTAAAAGTAAAATTCTCATTTCGTAGTTTAAAAATATCAGTGAATTTAATTTAATTGATTTTCCTTTCCAAGGCTATGGGTGTGGGTAACAGAATACTCCTTTCTGTACTCTGCCTAGTGTAATCACAGAGCTTCATCCCCTTCTAAATTCCTCCCATTTATTATTGCTGTCTTCGGGGAGGGCTTAGGAATTGGTCCAAAATGTCTCTACTGAAAGATTATCTGAGTGTCACCACTCCATGTGTCCTCAAGATAAAGTACTTTTTTTTCAGCTCTTGGCAAGTTTATGTATGTAAATTCATTCCTTATCTATTTGCTACTTTGGGGAACACACGTGTTTAGAGTACTCAGCTTTGGGTTCACTCTGTTGCATGAGTCGACATATACAAGGATTACCTTTTAGAATGGAAATAGAAAACTTCATAAAACTTGCCTATTCTTTGAAGTCAACCCCCAAAGTCAATGATTTATGTGTAAAAGTCAATGAATATTGACAAATGTCTACAGCTCTGTACTCACTACAACTATCAAAAGGTAAAATATTTCTATCACCCACAGAAGCTTCTCTGTGCTCCTTTGCAATCATTTTTTTGTTATCCATGGTTCTAGCAGACACTAATCTGCTGTTACTATATTTTTACCTTTTCCTATAATTTAATTTAATGGTATTATAAAGTATGTAGGGTTTTGTACCTGTCTTCTTGTACTTAGCGAAAGTCTTCTGAGATTCATCCGTATTTTTGCAGGTAGCTGCAGCATATTCCTTTTAATGGCAAAGTAATATTTCACTGTGTGAAGATACTGCAGTTTGCTAATCCATTCACTGGTTGATAGGTATTTGGTTTGTTTCCAGTTTTAACTATTATAAACAAAGTTTCTATGGACATTCATGTAAAAGTTTTTTTGTGGACATATGTTATACATTTATCTTGAGTCATTTCTAGGAGTGTGTTAGATAGGTCATATGGTAGCAGTATCTTCAACTTTATAAGAAATTGTCAGGTGTTTTCCAAAGACTATCATGCCTATCCCACCAGCAATGTGTGGATATTCCGTTGTTCCACATCTTGCCAACATTTGTTACTGTCACTCTGTTAAATATAAAGTAATTGTAGTTGATGTATGTCTTATCATTGTTTTAATTTGCATTTTCCTAATGAATACTGATGTTGAGCTCCTTTTCATGTACAGCTTCATTATTCGTGTACATTCTTTGATGAAGTGGTTGATCAAACTTGTCGCCCAAGTTGTTACTGGGTTTTTTTTTCCACTGTGTTGTTTTTCTTCTTAATTTCACATTGTAAGAATTCTTTCAATATTCTGGATTCAAGTCCTTTATCAGATTGAGGTTTTAGACATATTTGCTCTTGCCTGTGGTTTGCCTTTTTATTTTCTTAACAATGCCTTTCAAAACTCCAACATTTTAGATTTAATGAAATGAAATTTATTAATTTTCTCTCTGATGGTCATGCTTTTTGTGTCCTTATCTATCTTTGCCTAATCTAATGTCATGAAAACTTTTCCCTACTTTTATCTGTGCATTTTATAGTTATCATTTTAAAATTTGGGTCTATTATTCATTTTGAGATAAAGTTGAGTTGCATTTTTAAAAACATGGCTGTTATGGACTGAATAGTGTCTACCCACCCCCTAAATTCATATGTTGAAGATCTAACTCACAGTACTTCAAATATGACAATATTTAAAGATTGGGCCTTAAAAGAGGTTATTATATTAAAATGAGTCTGTTAAGGTATGTTCTGACACAATCTGTCTGGTGTCTTACTAACTTCTTAACTTATAAGAAGTAATGATAGTGGGTGTTATTAATTTGCTCTGCATCTTAAGGAAAAAGTCTTGTCTATTTTGCCACTAAGTATGATGTCACTGTAAGTTTTCATAGAGGTTTTTTTCATATCAAGGAAGTTCCCTTCTATGTCTGCTTTTCTGACAGTTTTCTTTTTTTTTTGTGGTATGCGGGCCTCTCACTGTTGTGGCCTCTCCTGTTGCGGAGCACAGGCTCCAGACGTGCAGGCTCAGCGGCCATGGCTCACGGGCCTAGCCGCTCCACAGCATGTGGGGTCTTCCCGGACCGGGGCACGAACCCGTGTCCCCTGCATCGGCAGGCAGACTCTCAACCACTGCACCACCAGGGAAGACCCCAGTTTTCTTTTTTTAATCATGAATGTTTATGATATTTTTTAAAGAATATTTTGCATTGACTGAGCTGATCATATACTTTAAAAAATGTTTAGCCTAATTATATGATTTAGGATTGCATTGATTGATTTTTAATGTAATACAAATTTATCATTTTTGACATTAAACCCAATTGGTCATGATGTATTATAATTTTTATATATTACTGGGTTATATTTGGTAAAATTTGTTTAGAATTTTCATATCTGTTTATGTGGGATATTGGTCTCTGGTTTTCCTTTCTTTTAATGTCATTCTCATTTAGGTGCCAGTGTAATTAAGACTTCATAAAATGAATAGTATTTTATAGAAGGCTTTCTGTAAGGTTGATAGCATTTTTCCTTAAGTGAATAGTACAATTCACAGGGAAGCCATCTGGACCTGGAGTTTCTTTGTGGGTAGGTTTGCCAATTATGTATTCAATTCCTTTAATAGACATAGGGCTATTTAGGTTATTTATTTCTTACTGAGTGAGTTTTGGTTGTTTGTATCAAGGATTTGGTCTATTCCACCTTAAGTTATTAAAGTTATTGATGTAAATTATTTATAGTATTTCTTTATTATTATTTTAATGTCTGCAGGATTCACAATGATGCCCCCTCTTTTCTTCCTGGTAATAAAAGGTATTGGTAATTGACAGCTTCTCTCTTTTTCTTAACAGATAGCTAGAAGTTTATAAATTTTATTCATCTTTTCAAAATGGGAGCTTTAAGTTACAAGAATTTTTCTCTATCTCTTGATCACTTTCTAATTCATTGATGTCTTGCTCTTATCCTAATAACCTTTTCCTCTGCTTGCTTGGGTTTTATTTGATGTACTTTTTTCAACTTCTGATTGTGGAATCTTAGATAATTGATTTAGACTTTTCTCTTTAGATAATATAAGCAACTGATAACTATGAACTTACCTCCAATCAACATATTGTTGCATCCCACAACTTCTGATACTTTATACTCTCATTTTCATAGAGTTCAAAATATCTTCTAATGTCCTTTGGGATTTCTTTTTTGATTAATGGATGGCTAAAGAGTAGGGTTGCCTAATTTAGAAAAATAAAAACACAGATGTCCAGTTTGAATTTCAAATTGACAATTTATTTTCAGTATTAGTATGTGCCATGTAATATTTGAGTTCTATTTATATTAAAGAACTCATTGCAAACCTGAAATTCATATTTAATTGAGTGTCTTGTATTTTATCTGACTACCCTATTTAAGAGTGTGTTGTTTACCTTGTAAATATTTAGGGATTTTCCAGACATCTCTCTTCCTGAAAATGTATTTTATTTTCATTTGTAAAAAATATTTTCACTAAGTATATATATCTGGTTTGACCATATTTTTTTCAGCACTTTAAAGAAGTTAGTCAATTGCCTTCTGGCTTGCATAATTTTGACAGGGATTCATCTATCATTTTATCTCAATTTCTCTGTATTAAATGTATCCCTTACTACCTTTGATGGCTCTTATGATTTTCTCTTTGTACACAATTTTGATAAATTTTCTTACAATGTACCTTGGTTTGGTTTTCTGTTTATTTCTTATACTTGGAGTTTCTTGAGCCTCATAGGCCCCTTGGTCTCAATTTTTTATAATATTTTAAGGAAATCAGCCATTATTTCTTCTTTCCCCCTTTCTCTCTGTGTGTGTGTGTGAGTGTGTGCACACGCACATGCATGTGTGTGTTATATTCTTCTCTCTCTCTCTCCTCCTTCTGGGATTTGAATTACACATATGTTAGACTTCTTGATATTTCCCACAAGCCATTTATGCCTTTCTCATTTTTATTTTCTAGACTTTCCTTTTTACACTTTATTTTTGGTAATTTTTTCAACTCCACAGTTATTTTCTGTGTCCAATCACTGTTAACCTCTTTCAGAATATTTTTTATTTAGGTATAATATTTTTTATCTCTAGAGCTTTCATTTGGGTCCTTTTCATATCTTCTATTTCTCTTAACATTTCATGCCTCCTTTACATTCGTTAGAACATTTATAAGATTTAAAATAGCTTAAGTTCCCTGTCTACTAATTTTGTCATCTCTGTTATGTGTGGTTCTCTTTCTGTTTTTTTCTCCAAGTTATGGGTCATAATTGACCTTACAATTTCTAATAGCATGCTAGATACTGTGAATTTTATAATTTTGGTGGCTGGATCCCTTTAGTTATGCTTGGCTTTTTTTTCTAGCCCAGAGTAAATTTGTGAGGGGGATCATTTTTATCATTCTGAAGCTTTCTGTCAGCTTTTTAAGATAAGCAGACTTCATTTTAGGGGCAATTTAATTTCACTACTCAAGTCAAAACTTCTCAAAACTCAATTCAGTGCTACACATGCTACAAAGTCTCTCTCCTCTGATATTTACATCACTTCAAATGTCACAGGACAGGTTTTTGAAAGTTAAATGAATACCATTTTAATTATAATGTTTAAAACCATAACAAATTGCTTAAGATCTACACTTCTATTTAGGAGAAAGTTATGATTAGAGATAAGCAATGCTCTTGTGTCCAGGATAAGTAGAACTCAGCAAATATTCATGTATTTCTTTTCATGTCCCAACCTCCCTTGTAATCAAGCTGTAGCCATGTAACTGAGTCTGGCTAATGAAATGTGAACCCTACCTCTGGTCTAAGGCTTAAGATTCTATATGCTCTTCCATTCCCCATTTTCCTTTTACCCATTGATCATGAAAAACCACATTTTGAGATGGTGA